>NC_134484.1:296633914-296933914 GCF_040206685.1 Ascaphus truei
GTGGCAGGGGTGGATGCGTGTGGTTCCTCCTCTCCTCTCTCTGCTGTTTCTGAACCCTTCTTATTCCCCCCTCTCTTGCTTTTCCCTCCTTTGAGGCTCACACTGTCCAGATCTCTCTCCTCTCCCTGTCCACGTGGCAGTCATCTGTCGCCCACCTACCTCTACTCATTCCCCTTCTTCCTTTCTCTCTCACTTTGAATCCTGGCTCTTTCTTTCTCTTTCAGACTCTCCTGTTCTTCTCCTTGGGGACTTCAACTGCCACATTGATGACCTCTCTCTCCCCTGGGCTGCCCGCTTTCTCTCTCTAACCTCTTCTTTTGGTCTACAACAGTGGACTGCAGCCAGCACCCACAAGGATGGCCACTATCTAGATCTGGTTTTCCCTAAAAACTTTTCTCTCTCTGATTTCTCCATTTCCCCCTTTCCTCTCTCTGACTATCACCTCATCTCATTTTCTCTCTCTCGCTTCTCCCCTTCTCCATCTAACCCTCTTTCTGCAGAAACCTGCGCTCTATTAACCTACCAGCCTTTGAGTCCACTTTACTCTCCTCTCTCAGTTCTGGTCCAGACCCTGACAACTTGGTAAGGAACTACAACTCTGCCTTATCCTCCTCTCTTGATCTACATGCCCCGCTTTCTCTTTTCCGTCCTCGCCCTTCTAACCCCAGACCCTGGCTAAATTCCCACACGTGCATGCTGCGTTACTCCACTCGTTCCTCTGAACGCCACTGGAGGAAATCTCACACTCTTGCAGACTTCCTTCACTATAAATTTATGCTATCCTGTTTCAACTCTGCCCTCTCTCAAACCTACTATTCTTCACTAATCAACACGCACAAATCTAACTCACGCCGACTCTTTTCGGTCTTTGACTCTCTACTCAATCCACCCTCAGCTGCCTCTTCTTCCTCCATCACACCTCAGGACTTTGCTGACTATTTTAAGGAAAAGGTGGAATCCATACGTCAAAACATCCCCTCTGTTTCCTCCTCCCATCCTACACTGCTTCCCAACTCTCCTCCTGCCTTCCTTGACTCTTTTTTTCAACTGTCTCAGAGGAGGATGTGTCACTGCTGATCTCCTCTCCTTCTACCACTTGCCTTCTTGACCCCATTCTCTCCCATCTCCTTAAACCTCTTATTCTTACTATAAACCCTACGCTCAGACACATTTTTAAATCCTCACTCTACTCTGGTACCTTTCCCTCCTCCTTCAAACATGCAACAGTTATACCATTACTCAAAAACAGCAAGCTTGACCCTAACTGTCTATCTAACTATCGACATGTCTCCCTCCTGCCTTTTGCCTTTAAACTCCTTGAACGTCTTGTATTCACTCGCTTGCTCCACTTTCTCAACACCTATTCTCTCCTAGACCTGCTACAATATGGCTTCTGCACTACTCACTCGACTGAAACAGCCCTCACTAAAATAACTAATGACCTCCATGCTGCCAAAGACAGAGGTCATTACACTGTGCTCATATTACTCAACCTCTCTGCAGCATTTGACACCGTGGACCACCCTCTTCTCTTTCACATTCTCCATACTCTTGGTATTCGGAATAAAGCTCTATCCTGGATCTCCACTTACCTCTCCCATCGTACTTTCAGTGTCTCTTCTGCTAACACATCCTCCTCCTCTATCAATCTCTCTGTGGGGGTACCACAGGGCTCTGTCCTGGGACCTCTTCTCTTTTCTCTGTACACACTTTCTCTAAGTGACCTAATCACATCTCTTGGGTTCAAATATCACCTCTATGCTGACAACACTCAATTTACTTTTCAACCCCTGACCTTTACACCTGCTGTACAGACCAACGTTTCTGAATGTCTCTTTTCAATATCATCCTGGATGCCTACGCCGACTTAAACTTAACATGGCAAAAACCAAGCTCCTCATACTTCCTCCCAAACGTGGCCCTACTACCTCCTTCCACATTACTTTTGGTAGTACTATCATTCACCCAGTAGCCCAAGCACGCTGCCTAGGGGTCACACTTGACTCCTCTCTCGCATTCTCCTCTCACATTCAAATGTTTCTAAAACCTGTCACTTTTTCCTCTGCAATATTACAAAGATACACCCTTTCCTCTGTTCGACTGCTAAAACTCTGACTCAGGCCCTCATTCTCTCCCGTCTCGATTACTGCAACCTCCTGCTGTCCGGCCTTCCTGCCTCTCACCTGTCGCCACTACAATCTATCCTAAACGCTGCGGCCAGAATCACTCTACTCTTTCCTAAATCTGTCTCAGTGTCTCCCCTGCTCAAATCACTCCTGGCTTCCTATGAAATCCCACATCTCACACTCAATTGTACTCCTCACTTTTAAAGTTTTACACTCCTCCTTACATCTCAGCCTTAATTTCTCGCTATACACTACCGACACACTTTATTGAAGTGTGGTCGGTACCGCAAGCCGGGAAATCTCCCGGCTTGCTAGTGGCCGCCCCTCGGCGTGCCGCGCGTCATAGACGCGCGGTCACGCGTCATCAGGAGCGTGCGCCCCCTGCACGCGTGTCCAGGGGCTCCCCGAGGGAGCCCTGGTGTCCCGCGATCGCGGGACAGCGGCAGGGGGTTCCGGGGGACCCGGCGGACCCGGCAGCGGTAGGGAGAGTGCCCCGATCGGAGGGCGCTCTTCCGCTGCTTCGGCGCGCGCCCGTCACACTCGGGCGCGCGCCAGGCTACTGCTGCGGCACAGAACGGGCAAATGCTCGAATAAACTGTGCCGCAGCAGTACTCCATCCCGACTCTTGCGTTCTGCTCAAGGATGTCTTCTCTCGACCCCCTTTATATCTAAAACCTTCTCTCGCCTTAAACCTTTTTCACCGACTGCCCCACACCTCTGGAATGCCCTTCCCCTCAATACTCCACTAGCACCATCTCTATCCACCTACAAGACCCACCTTAAGACACACTTGCTTAAAGAAGCAAATGAGTAGCACCGTGAATAATACTAGACACATGATACATAAAGCTTGGCCTCCTGCAGACGCACTTACTAGAATTCCCTCCTACTGTCTCTGTACGTTCTTCCTACCTACCAATTAGATTGTAATCTCCTCGGAGCAGGGACTCCTCTTCCGAAATGTTACTTTTATGTCTGCAGCACTTATTCCCATTATCTTTTATTTGTATTATTTGTTATTTATATGATTGTCAAGTGTATTACTACTGTGAAGCGCTATGTACACTAATAGCGCTATATAAATAAAGACATACATACATACATAGATACTCCCTGGATCAACATTCTTCCCATGTTTGCTTATTGTTAGATCTTACATCCACCACCAGTCTAAGTTCTTTCAAATCTAAGGCTGTCACATATTTTAATGTGGTCTGTAATTGTTTCATTCGCCCATAATGCAAATTATCTTTAACTGTGCATGCTATGTCTTGTATATAATGTATACCCTGCTCATTATGTAACTGTATTTGTAAACATGTATTATTTGTCTTAACTCTGTGCCCAGGACATACTTGAAAACGAGAGGTAACTCTCAATGTATTACTTCCTGGTAAAATATTTTTTATAAATAATATTTGGTATATCCCTGTATACCGTTCCTTTCTAAAAAAGATGCCCAAAGACGCCTCTTTTCTAATGTAAATAAATGTAATTTAGCTAGCCTCTCCTCATAAGTTAGATTGTCCATCCCTTTATTAATTTGGTGGTTCTTCTCTGCACTCTCTCTACTGTAGTTCCATAATGTCTTTTCTAAGGAGTGGTGCCCAAAATTGTACTCCATATTCAAGGTGTGGTCTTACTAATGCTTTGTAAAGGAGCATAATTATGTTTACTTCCCTTCAGTCCATTGCCCGTTTAATGCCAGATAAGATCTTGTTTGCCTTTGCAGCTACTGCATGACTTTGGACACTATTGCTCAGCCTGCAGTCTAGAAGCACTCTTAAATCCTTCTCCATCAAGGATTCCCCCAATTTATCCCCATTTAATTTGTAAGTCGCCAGTTTATTCTTGCTTCCCAAATGCATAACCTTACATTTATCTGTATTAAACCTCACCTGCCATTTACCTACCCACGTTTCCAGTCTCCCCAAGTCCTTCTGGATAGAAATTACAGCCTGCTCTGATTCTACTACCTTAAACAATTTAGTATCATCAGCAAAGATGGAGACTTTGCTCTCGATGCCAACCTCAAGGTCATTAATAAACAAGTTAAAAAGCAGGGGTCCCAGTACCGATCCCTGAGGTACTCCACTCACGACTTTAGTCCAACCTGAAAAAGTTCAATTTATGACAACCCTCTGTTGTCTGTCCTTTAACCAGTTTTCAATCCAGGTGCATATATTATTACTGAGTTCAATTTTCTTTATTTTGTACACCATCCTCTTGTGTGAAACCGTATCAAAAGCCTTTGCAAAATCTAAGTAGACCACATCAACTGCATTACCCTGGTATAAATTCCTACTTACCTCCTCAAAGAAACAAATAAGGTTAGTTTGGCATGATCTATCCTTCATAAATCCATGCTGACTATTACTAATAATTTTGTTTTACATTAGGAATTCATGAATATTATCTCGTATTAAACCTTCAAGTAGTTTCCCCACTATTGAAGTCAGGCTTACAGATCTGTAATTCCCCGGTTGCGATCTAGTTCCCTTTTTAAATATAGACACCATCTACTTTACGCCAATGTTGTGGTACTGAGCCTATGGAAATTGAGTCCTTGAATATTAAATGTGTAATGGTTTGGCTATTACTGAACTTAACTCCTTGAGAACTCTTGGATGTATGCCTTCGGGGCCTGGTGCCTTATTTACTTTAAGTTTTTCAAGCCGCCTATGAACTTTTTCCTCAGTTAACCAATTGTTCGTTAATATGGCGGTTGTTGCTTCCTCCTGAGGCACTACAATTGAACTTGATTATTCCCTGGTAAACACAGAGGCAAAGAATTTGTTTAATACCTCTGCTTTTTTTTGTTATTAAGGTACTTAAAGAACTTTTTAGGGTTGATCTTACTTTCTATAGCAATCCTTTTTTCATTATCCATTTTTGCTAATTTGATTGCCCTTTTGCAATTTTTGTTACATTCCTTATCATTCTGATATGATGCCTCCGTCCCTTCTGACTTAAAGAATCTAAACGACTTCCTCTCTTTGTCCATTTCCTCCCCTACCTGTTTATTTAGCCACATTGGTTTTGACTTATTTCTTTTATACTTATTACCCAAGGGTATACACTGATAAGTGTGGTTTTCTAACAATGTTTTAAAGACTGCCCATTTATCTTCTACATTTTTCCCTGCAAAAACATCATCCCAGTGTATTACTTGTAGATTAGACCTCAGTTTATTAAAATCTGCCTTTCTAAAGTTTAAGGTCTTTGTTGAACCCAAGTAGTCTGTTTTTTGATAATTTATTTAAAATGAGACATGTTATGATCACTGTTACCCGAATGTTCCAGGACTTGAATATGTATTACTTCTATATTGTTTCTATATTCTATATTATTTGATAATACCAAAATAAAGCAAATTGGACCTGGATTGAAAACTGGTTGAAGGATAGACAACAGAGGGTTGGCATAAATATAACTTTTTCAGGTTGGGTTAAAGTTGTGCGTGGAGTACCTCAAGGATTGGTACTGGGACCCCTGCTTTTTAACTTGTTTATTAATGACCTTGAGGTTGGCATATATAGAAATGTCTCCATATTTGCTGATGAAACTAAAATTGTGTAAGGTAGTAGAATCAGAGCAGGGTCTAATTTCTATTCAGAAGGACTTGGATAGACACTTGAGCAGGTAAATCGTAGATGAGGTACACTGTATACAGATAAATGTAAGGAGAAGGATTTAGGAGTGGTTGTAGACAGGCTTAGAAATAGTGCCCAAAGTTATGCAGTAGCTCCAAAGGCAAACAAGATCTTATCTTGCATTAAACGGGCAATGGAAGTAAACATAATCATGCCCCTTTTATTTAATGCATTAGTAAGACCACACATTGAATATGGAGTACAATGTTGGGCACCACTCCTTAGAAAATACATTATGGAACTAGAGAGAGTGCAGAGAAGAGCCAACAAATTAATAAAGGGGATGGACAATCTAACTTATGAGGAGAGGCTAGCTAATTTAGATTTATTTACATTAGAAAAGAGGCGTCTAAGAGGGGTTATGATAACTATATACAAATATATTCAGGGACAATAGTGGGAACTTTCAAAAGAACTATTCATACCAAGGGCAGTACAAATGACACAGGGTCATCCCTTAAAGTTCAAAGGAAGGAGATTTCACCAGCAACAAAGGAAATGGAGACTGATGGCAGATACAAAAGATATCTTTTAAAAAAAAAAAGTTGGTCGTCTTTTTATATGCACATGTATGACCCCAGAAGGGTAAAAAAATTCCTACAAGATGCACGCACATTGAAATATAGTAAAATACCATACGAGTCCATGAGATATCAATATCTCATCCACAAAACAGTCAGAGTTGACAAAAAGGGCTTGTAACTGAAGATTTGCTCGATAGATGGGTGCAAGTAAATGTCCCACCTTTCAATATATTTGAAATAATTCACGATCCAGTTCTTTAATCAATTTAATCAGAGACAATAGAAAACATATTTCACAGCATAATTTCAGTTAGTTAAATAATTCAGGCATATAGAATTTAGTTATAGAGTGAAGAATCTTTAGCTTTGTTGTTCTTTGATGTTAAATGATAGAACTCAATCAATTCAAATGCAATCTTTATACTTTTCAACAATACATGTTTCTCACTGTCAGCCAAAATCCCCACGGGATGGCGATCCAGAATCAATTGTTCTCCAAATGGGATGTATATGTATTTCTCTAATTACACACGCAATAGATATAGGGGGTCATGCACTAAGTGGCGAAAAGTCACTTTCGCCCGTTTTGCGTCAAAATGCCTACCACGATTCAGTAAGCCCGGAGAACTTGGCGAAAAGCGAAAGAACCGCCATTTTTCTTGGCGGGTTTTTTTTTCCGCCAGAGGCACCGCCGCTACTCGCCATGTTTTCAAACCTGCTCAATTCTAGTAGCCCCGAGCAGCGTTTCGCTGGAGATTTTCACGCCGATCCGTCACGGCAACTCAAATTGGCATGTTGGTGGTGGAGAAGCATCGGCAAGGGCGACACTTAGAAAAAATCAGGC
This sequence comes from Ascaphus truei, assembly GCF_040206685.1. Lineage (NCBI taxonomy): Eukaryota > Metazoa > Chordata > Amphibia > Anura > Ascaphidae > Ascaphus > Ascaphus truei. The sequence goes on from NC_134484.1 coordinate 296,641,062, forward strand.
CTCTTTCCTGCCTGTGATTGATGCCGAGGGTCTCCGGACCTGAAACCCATTAATACCAGCACCGGAGCCCCCCGGCATGCATCCGAGGCATGAAAAATGCATTTACAGCCCACTTCATTACCTTAGCGGCTAACCAATGCTAATTCAATGAAGGGGTTAACCACCCGTGCCAGGTTTATTGTGGGTAGCGGGGGTGGGTGAATGGTGTATTTGGCCCTTGGTGGCTGTTTAGTACTTGCGGAGGGGTTGTGGGTGGACTTAACCCTTCATTACCTTAGCGGTTAATACCGCTACGGTCATGAAGGGGTTAAGCCCTCCCACTACCCACCCGCAAGCCCTAAACACCCACCATTGGGGCTAAAACCCACTTCGCCCACCCCCACTACCCACAATAAACAAAATACACACACAACAGCCCCACAATTATAACAATACACACTACAGCCCCACACTAAATAAATAAATATATATGCAGAAAACAAGAAGAAAAAACAGGCGCACTCCTAGTGTGATAAAGTATAAAACAGTATTTATGGGATTGTAAAATATAAAAAGCGCATTCACAAACAGAGTAAAAATAATAGCATTTATGAGATATACTCAATCGCCTTGAAGCTGTGAAGGGAATGCATCAGCCTGTCCCGTTGGTGCCACCTCTGGTGTATCCATTGGTTCAGCAAGGTGCACTGGAGCCACCGCAGCCAGATGATGTAATAATCAGCAACACGGTCAGAGACTCCCTCCAGATACACCTCCCACAGCTCTCACTGCTCACCAGCAGGCAACTGCAAAACCGGAAGCGACAGCAGTCCCAAGCAAAATAGCAACAGCTACTCTCAGAGGTACTCTCTCCGTTCGTGCAGTAATGTCAGCCACAAACTCGCCTCTTTGGGAAACGCCCTACACATTTCGTCACTAAGGACTTCGTCAGGAAATGAATTCAATGGTCAAAAGGGGTGTCCTTTATATCACCTTTACTGTTGTGATTGGCCAGTACGGATAGTGGGTGGGTACTTTCAATTTCACAAATGTAACCCTGTTTCATTGCTGGACAACATTATACATGACAATCATAAAGCACTAGAGCCTATTTGTAAGCAGTTTAAACATATTCCTAGTAACAATTGAAAACGAATAACTAGATGAATGAACAACATACAAATAATAAATAATAAATCTTAAAAGGACAGAGATTAAATATTGGATACATCCAAAAATAAACTATATATAGAAGTAAAAGAATAACACATTAAATAAGCACAGAAAAATCTCATTGGAGCAACACACAAGCATAATAAAAATCATAAGAGAAATGCATGACCTGTGAATAAGAAGAATAAAAAAGGGAGGGGAGGGGAAAGTAAATTGAAAAAATGGGGGAAAAAGACGGTGAAAGGGAGGTGGGAAATGGAACAGGGAATGGAAAAAGGGGAAGGGGGTGAAGGAAAAATGGGAAGGGAAAGAAAAATATGGAGAGGAAGGAATAACAATAAAATACATAATATAGGGGATAAAATAACATTTTTAGCCTACAGCACCTGGTATTCCCAGGCGGTCTCCCATCCAAGTACGAACCAGGTCCGACCCTGCTTAGCTTCTGAGATCAGACAAGATCGGGCACATTCAGGGGGTGTGGCCATAGGCAAATTATATACCAAATAATGTACCAAATAATATATCATTAATAAACATAAGAAATGGAACAGGGAATGGAAAAAGGGGAAGGGAGTGAAGTAAAAAGGGGAGGGGAAAGAGAAATATGGAAAGGAAGGAATAACAATAAAATACATAATATAACAGGTGGAAAGTGCAAATATTATTAATATCATTATTATTAATTAATAGTATAGACACATTAGGTCTATGTCTATGATTACACATACTTTGACACAAAGGTTTTTGGGGAGTTGTGGCCCCCATCGGTCCTGAGGTTTTTTCTGTCTCTTATTCTGCTTTCTCCAGTCTATGATTATTCTAATGGTTATTAATGATATATTATTTGGTATATTATATGTATATAATTTGCCTACGGCCATACCACCCTGAATGTGCCTGATCTTCACGACTATAAAGGGGATGAGACCGCGCGTCCAAAAATGCAATAACATTTTTTATTCCAATAAGCAGGTGCTCGTAAGGGATAAAGATATCTACGTGTAGCAGTGTTTATCCAAGAAGGATCAAAAAAGTATCCCCATAGCACCCGGCACTCAATGCTGGATAAATTATTCTAGACGACAATATTCCAATAGGAAAAATTACCTATATTAACAAATGTATAGGGAATTAATGACCCTTGTACCAAAAAGTCCTAAGAAAATAATAAAGTTTTATTAGTCTAAATACTCATTTAAAAAATACACATACAGCTAAACCCCGTTATAACGCGGGTCTCGGGGTCCACCCCGAGACCACCGCGTTACTAACGGGGTCGCGGGAAAAAAAATGGCCGCCGCTTTAACGCAGATTCATCCCGCGGGACAGAAGATGGGAGCGGGCATGTCCCTCCGCTCCCCGCTTCCCCCTGTCACCGCGAGGCAGGAGATGGGAGCGGGGATGTCCCTCCTGTCCCCGCTTCCCCCTGTCACCACGGGACAGCCCGCGGGGCAGGAGATGGGAGCGGGGATGTCCCTCCTGTCCCCGCTTCCCCCTGTCACCGCGGGACAGGCCGCGGGGCAGGAGATGGGAGCAGGGATGTCCCTCCTGTCCCCGCTTCCCCCTGTCACCGCGGGACAGGCCGCGGGGCAGGAGATGGGAGCGGGGATGTCCCTCCGGTCCCCGCTTCCCCCTGTCACCGTGTGACAGGCCGCGGGGCAGGAGATGGGAGCGGGGATGCCCCTCCGGTCCCGGCTTCCCCCTGAATAGAAAAAAAACCGCTATACAACCAGTTTCCAGCTCCCTGCCGCGCGACCTCCCCACCGACGCCACCACCGCAACGGCAGTACTTTCTGGTACTACAGTATATTTAAAAATCGCCACGGTCTGAAGTGTAAGTGTCTGTGAGTGTGTGTAAGTGTCTGTGAGTGTCTGTGAGTGTGTGTACACTGCCGACACAGTTTATCCGAGTGCGGCTCATTCCGCATTCCCGCATTCCCTCAGCGTGCCGCGCATCACCGATGCGCGGTCACGCATCATCGGGTGCCAGCGCCCCCTGCACGCACGTCCAGGGCTCCCCGAGGGAGCCCTGGTGTCCCGCGATAGCGGGACGGCGGCAGGGGGTTCCGGGGGACCCGGCGGACCCGGCAGCGGTAGGGAGAGTGCCCCGATCGGAGGGCGCTCTTCCGCTGCTTCGGCGCGCGCCCGTCACCCTGCGGCGCGCGCCAGGATACTGCTGCGGCCAAGAACGGGCAAATGCTCGAATAAACTTGGCCGCAGCAGTAAGTGTCTGTGAGTGTGTGTAAGTGTGCATAACTGTGTGTAAGTGTGTGTGAGTGTCTGTAAGTGTGTGTAAGTGTCTGTGAGTGTGTGTAAGTGTCTGAGTGTGTGTGTAAGTAAGTGTAAGAGCCGGAGTGGGAGGTGAGCGGGAGGTGGGAGGTTTGACAGGGAGGGGGGGCGTGGCTTGAGCGGAGGGACCCGCTACTCTCCCCCCCCCCCCTCCCTCCACGGACTGCAGGAGGGAGCTGCTACTCTCCCCCCTCCCTCCACGGACTGCAGGAGGGAGCTGCTACTCTCCCCCCCCTCCCTCCACGGGCTGCAGGAGGGAGCTGCTACTCTCCCCCCCCTCCCTCCACGGGCTGCAGGAGGGAGCTGCTACTCTCCCCCCCCCTCCCTCCACGGGCTGCAGGAGGGAGCTGCTACTCTCCCCCCCCCCTCCCTCCACGGACTGCAGGAGGGAGCTGCTACTCTCCCCCCCCTCCCCGGACTGCAGGAGGGAGCTGCTACTCTCTTCCCCCCTCCCTCCACGGACTCGGGCTGGAGCACTCATACATACACACATACACACAGGCACTCACGCACTCATACACACACACACACGCGCGCACACACATGCAGGCACTCACGCACTCACACACACACACACACACACACACAGGCACTCAGTGTGTGTGCAGTGTGTCAGTGTGTGCAGTGTGAGCAATGAGCAGTGTGCATGCAGTGTGTGTGTAGTGTGTCAGTGTGTGCAGTGTGAGCAATGAGCAGTGTGAAAACCGCATTATAACCGAATCGCGGTATAACGAGGCGCGTTATAACGGGGTTTAGCTGTATATACATCATTCAAAACTATTAAAAAAAAACCATTCAGAGGTGGCTTGTTAAGGTAGGCAGCAGTTTAGTGAACTATCTATCATAGATAGGAAATCAATCGATTCTCATACACTGGCGACACACTTTATTCGAGCTCGGCTAGTCCCACGAATTCGGGTATACCCGGGTGTCATCCCCTGAAGAAGCGTAGCCTTACGTGAAACGGTCGTCGGGAATAGACGACACTCGCTGACGTCATCAGAGGTGGCGAGTTTTCGGTGATCAGCCGCATAGAGAGAAGACAGGCTTGTATACCTTACCGAGTCCCGATACAGACTCAGTGTGTGACCCGCTGTGGTCACGGAGCATTTGTGGGGCTGCACAAAGCCTTTGGACACCCACTTGTGCTCTCTATACATACTTTGTAGGCCAAATATGCCACATTAAAGGTCTGCAGCACATTTAAAACTTATATCACTAAGTGTATAGGCAAGCCTGTTTATATGCTCTGAGAGTAGACTCAACACATGCATAGGGTCATTACACAGAGGGACAATTTTTGGCTGCATTTATGCTAGAAATGTTACATCTACAAGCCTAAAATAACTGATATAAGGTGTTACTACGAACTAACTCTCTACCATATACTAAACGGCATGATTCACTGCAATGCATGTATGAGAATCGATTGATTTCCTATCTATGATAGATAGTTCACTGAACTGCTGCCTACCTTAAGCCACCTCTGAATGGGGTTTTTTAATAGTTTTGAATGATGTATATATGTGTATTTTTTAAATGAGTATTTAGACTAATAAAACTTTATTATTTTCTTAGGACTTTTTGGTACAAGGGTCATTAATTCCCTATACATTTGTTAATATAGGTAATTTTTCCTATTGGAATATTGTCGTCCAGAATAATTTACCCAGCATTGAGTGCCGGGTGCTATGGGGATACTTTTTTGATCCTTCTTGGATAAACACTGCTATATGTGCCTGATCTTGTCTGATCTCGGAAGCTAAGCAGGGTTGGGCCTGGTTCGTACTTGGACGGGAGACCACCTGGGAATACCAGGTGCTGTAGGCTAAAATTTTTATTTTATCCCCTATATTATGTATTTTATTGTTATTCCTTCCTCTCCATATTTTTCTTTCCCTTCCCCTTTTTCCTTCACCCCTTCCCCTTTTTCCATTCCCTTTTCCATTTCCCACCTCCCTTCCCCCTTCTTTTCCCCCCATTTTTTCAATTTACTTTCCCCTCCCCCCCCTTTTTTTTTTTTTTTTTATTCACAGGTCATGCATTTCTTTTATGATTTTTATTATGCTTGTGTGTTGCTCCAATGAGATTTTTCTGTGCTTATTTAATGTGTTATTCTTTTACTTCTATATATAGTTTATTTTTGGATGTATCCAATATTTAATCTCTGTCCTTTTAAGATTTATTATTTATTATTTGTATGTTGTTCATTCATCTAGTTATTCGTTTTCAATTGTTAGTAGGAATATGTTTAAACTGCTTATAAATAGGCTCTAGTGCTTTATGATTGTCATGTATAATGTTGTCCAGCAATGAAACAGGATTAAATTTGTGAAATTGAAAGTACCCACCCACCATCCGTACTGGCCAATCACAACAGTAAAGGTGATATAAAGGACACCCCTTTTGACCATTGAATTCATTCCCTGACGAAGTCCTTAGTGACGAAACGCATAGGGCGTTTCCCAAAGAGGCGAGTTTGTGGCTGACATTACTGCACGAACGGAGAGAGTACCTTGGAGCTGTTGCTATTTTGCTTGGAACTGCTGTCGCTTCCGGTTTTGCAGTTGCCTGCTGGTGAGCAGTGAGAGCTGTGGGAGGTGTATCTGGAGGGAGTCTCTGACCGTGTTGCTGATTATTACATCATCTGGCTGCGGTGGCTCCAGTGCACCTTGCTGAACCAATGGATACACCAGAGGTGGCACCAGCAGGACAGGCTGATACATTCCCTTCACAGCTTCAAGGCGATTGAGTATATCTCATAAATGCTATTATTTTTACTCTGTTTGTGAATGCGCTTTTTATATTTTACAATCTCATAAATACTGGTTTATACTTTATCACCCTAGGAGTGCGCTTGTTTTTTCTTCTTGTTTTCTGCATATATACTTGGAATTTGGTGATCCTTATATACGGGCAGCAAAACTCCAGTGGACCAAGTACATTTTTTGGAATTTCAACTGACATCTGGTTTTTATTTTATTTTTTATGTTTCATATTTTTTATTTTTGCTATAGATTTCAGTTGTTTTTATCACAAATTCGCCCTTTTGGGGATTCTTTGGTCAATAGCCTTGTTAACTCTATCTGATTTACACAGCTGATTTATCCTTATCAAGCTTCCTAAGGCGCTACTCCAATTTGTTTTTTTTAAATAAATATATATTACACCAACAACCCCTATACGCCCCTAACATACAGTACATACAGTATATGCACAGCAATGATACTATAGGCTGGCGGTGGCCCTCGGGTGTTCCCCGCAGGTTTACCCGCGGGCCTGCAGTACCAATTCTGTGCCCCCCAAAAATAATTAAAAAACACATAAATACTTTTAAATAAATACACCCCCCCCTTACACATACTGTATAGTAATGGACAAAATTACTATTATCCACATATGGATAATAGTGCATTTGCCCATTTCAAATACATAAAGCACAATAAATACATATTGCACTCACCATGTCTGGCTGCCACGATGAAGGCCATCCTCATCTTCATCCCCGTCCATGCCCCCTCCGATGCTTCAAAACATATACAAGAATAAAAAGAGCCAATGTAATGTCCCCTAACCCCTTAATCACCTTAGCGGTCATTAACCGCTATAGTCATTAAGGGGTTAACCCACCCTCACCCACCACTCGGGAGGCTTAAAAACCCTCCCCCACTACTCCCCCCCACTTGTGAGGCCTAACCACCCTCACCCACTACCCACAGGGAGGCCTACCCAACCTGGCTTGGGGACAATACCCCTTTCCCCCATCCCCGTTTACCACAATAAACATGACCATATTTAATAAACAATACATAACCCACCCCCTGTGCCCCCCCATAAATACATGATTTATTCTTTTACATACAGGGTTAATACCCCAGGTCCACGGGAGTCCCCGGTGGTCCTGCCGGGTGTCCGCAGGCCCCACAGTGGCCCAGCAAAGGATTTCACACAATAGCTTTTTTGTCCATTATTAAACACATTAACTAGGATAATAAAAAAAATACATTTCTACTTACCTCATCAATATGAAGCCCCTTCTCCAGCAAAAGCCCTCTGTCCTCAGTTGCCAAAAAAAATACATAGCAAATATATTCTGAGAACATTTAACCCCTTAATCACCTTATCGGTTAATAACCGCGAAGGTAATTAAGGGGTTAAGCCACCCTGCCCGATACCCATCCATTTGTACAGTGGCTTCATCATGCATATATATATATGTGTGTGTGTGTATATATACACACACATACACATATACACATGATTAAATAATATACAAAGAAATGTTTAAGGGTTAACAAAAACATGCACAAATAAAAATACCACTTCTCCAAATCAATAGATCACATTGCATATCAAAATTACAATATTATATAGCCACATATAAAAAAATTACTATTTCAAAAGAAAATATTTCTCACCTCCCAATCAATATCCAACAAATGCCAATCAAAGCATTGAATTTACAGTGTATACATGATGCCAAAAATCTGTGCATCATGTACACTATGCCAATCAATGTTAACAATAGATTATTCCAAACAAGATACAATTCCATACAAACAAGTATACTATTTAAACCAAGCAAGTAAACAGAAATAAAGTACCATTAATTAATCAAATCCCAAATCAATTACAATCCAATCCAAATCAATTACGCAATTAACTATTTAAATCGTTAAACCAAACCATTCATTAAAAAAAGTTACCACCAGCCAAAATAGAACTACCAAAAATAATCCACTATTAAAAAGCAAGCCTCACCCTGACCTAAAGTTCTGCAAACAGCACCAAAAATTACATCTATCTAAATAAAAATTGCACACATTTGTAAGCATAGCAAAATACATTTTAAATACAGCAAAACAAGCGTTTCCCAAAAAAATCATATCTTACCCTGTATGTATATATCGATCTAGACATACATACTGTACATACATACATACATACATACATACATACATACATACATACATACATACATACATACAGTGGCAAGAAATTATTTTTAAAAAATGACTATCACATTTAAAAAAAAAAAAAAAAACCTGTAAAAGTAAAAACAATAACATTTCGTTGGTTTACTTACCATTAGATGACCCACTCACCAACTCCCAATCAGGGCAGTGGGAACCATATGACGAAAATGTGATGTCATAGGCCTATAAAAGCCTATGTTGTCTCATTTTGAAGCCAGACGCCGAGGAGGAAGGACCTCCGGAACAACAAGAAGACCAGGGCATGGCTGATGAAGATAAGAAGACCCCGAAAGAAGACAGAAGAATACGAAGAACAAAGAGAAAGACCCCCGTTATGGATTACAAATAGAAGAAAAAAGACACAGACACATGGATTGTTATGTTTTGTTTTTTTTATGGTTGTGGATTGGTTCAAGAGTAAGGGGATCGCCTGGAGTCAGTGAGTGGGTTATCTAATGGTAAGTAAACCAAAGAAATGTTATTGTTTTTACTTTTACAGGTTTTGTATTTTTTTTTTTTTAATCATTTCTTGCCACTATATGTATGTATGTATGTCTAGATCGATATATACATACAGGGTAAGAAAATATTTTTTGGGAAATGCTTGTTTTGCTGTATTTAAAATGTATTTTGCTATGCTTACAAATGTGTGTAATGACTTTTTTATTTAGATAGATGTAATTTTTGGTGCTGTTTGCAGTACTTTAGGTCAGGGTGAGGCTTGCTTTTTAATAGTGGATTATTTTTGGTAGTTATATTTTGGCTGATGGTAACTTTTTTTATGAATGGTTTGGTTTAACGATTTAAATAGTTAATTGTGCAATTGATTTGGATTGGATTATAATTGATTTGGGATTTGATGAATTAATGGTATTTTATTTCTGTTTACTTGCTTGCTTTAAATAGTATACTTGTTTGTATGGAATTGTATCTTGTTTGGAATAGTCTATTGTTAACATTGATTGGCATAGTGTACATGATGCACAGATTTTTGGCATCATGTATTCACTGTAAATTCAATGTTTTGATTGGCATTTGTTGGATATTGATTGGGAGAAGAGAATGATTTTCTTTTGAAATAGTAATTTTTTTTATGTGGCTATATAATATTGTAATTTTGATATGCAATGTGATCTATTGATTTGGAGAAGTGGTATTTTTATTTGTGCATGTTTTTGTTAACCCTTAAACATTTCTTTGTATATTGGTTAATCATGTGTACAGCTGCAGCCGCCTTTATTCTAATGCGGCCGTAGCCGCGTCGCTCTGACAAGACGCGGCCAGATGCGGTCTGTTTTCTTTTTTTCCGTAGCGGTTTTCAGTATGTTAGCGCTCTGATTTTTAGTGCTGTCTGCTATACTGCAATACTGTCTAAAAACACAGGTGGGCGTTCGCGAGCTGTTGTCTTAAAAGTCTAATAGCAATTCAACCTACAGTACAGCCGTACATTCTCTGCAAGTCTGTGTGCGCGCGCAGTACTGTAATTGTAAAATTAAACGCATAGACTCTAACAATGGTATTTGGGACCAAGACTAAATTTTTAAAGCTTCCAGAGACTGAGCTCCAGATCAGAACCAACGCTAACACCACCCTAACTCCTGTTACTAGCTTTAAATACCTGGGCATATGGTTTGACTCCCACTTAACATTCGAATGCACATTGATACCCTGACATCAAAAACCTATGCCAAACTAGGTGTACTTTACAGGAACAAATCCTCCCTAAGCCTGCTGGTCAGAAAGTGTATTGCACAGCAGATGCTAATGCCAATTATCGACTATGGAGACATAGTATATGGCTCGGCACCCCAAACCCATCTTGGCAAACTTGACACCCTTTGCAATTCAATTTGACGTTTCGTTCTCCAATGCAACTACAACACACATCACTGCTAAATGCTCAAAGAACTAGATTGGTCATCACTCGAGTCTAGGCGCAAAGTTCACCTTTCCTGTCTTGTCTTCAAATACTTTCTGGGCAAGCTACCCACCTATCTGAACAAGCTCCTCACCCCTACCACATGCAGCATTTATCATCTGAGATCTGACTCCAAAAGACTGTTCATGGTCCCAAGGCTCAACAAAGTATCCGTCCGCTCCTCCTTCTTTTACCGTGCACCCCAAAACTGGAACAACCTACCGGAGAGTCTCACATCCACCACCAGTTTAAGTTCTTTCAAAACTAAGGCTGTCTCACATTTTAATCTGGTCTGTAACTGTTACATAAGCCTATAATATACATCTTCTCTAACTGTGCATGCAATGTATTGTATATAATGTATACCCTGTTCATTTATGTAACTGTATTTGTAACCATGTATTATTTGTCATATTAACTATGCCCAGGACATACTTGAAAACGAGAGGTAACTTCCTGGTAAAACATTTTAGAAATAAATAAATAGTATAACATTTTCGGAGCATATAGCGCTCTCCCTCTCGCCCCCGCGCACACATAAGGCTAAAGTACTATTTCAACTTCTTATCTACTTCTTATCTACAGTACACATGTCCCACACCATTTCTTGGAATTTATGGCTTTCTGGCTTCAATCCTAAAGTACTATTTCAACTTCTTATCTACAGTACACATCTCCCACACCATTCCTTGGAATTTCTGGCTTTCTGGCTTCAATCTTCCCAAACCTGTCATCACATTCCTGCATGTATAATGTACAGAGCCTGGTGTCACATTTCTGCGCATGCGTGTATAACTTCACATTCATTTAGAAGTTCAAGTCTGAATTGGTTTTTTTTTTGTGGTTTTTTTTGTTTCGTTTCCAGACAAGTGCCTGCATAAAAATTCTTGATATTCAATCGGCACTGTAGCTTTTTAATGCGACACTAGTCATGCACATGCTTTATTTATGTGATTTTTATTTATTTGGGGGTGTGGGTGTGGGGATCAAAACATTACAATGAACTGTTGAAAATATTTATTTGAACGACAGTACAGCTAATCCTTCATGCAGCTTTACCCCCTCCCCTCCCCCCCCCACCCCCCCGCACACACACACAAGGCTCAAGGATTTGATTTCAAATTCTTATCGACACAGACCATTTATTTTCAAATGGTTGGCTTTGTGTTTTTTTGGTTTTTTTAACTTTCTTTTTATTGGTTTTTGCATGTATATCATACAGTCATAATATTATTGCCACAACAGGATAGACAAATTCAATTCTGGACATACAACATTTAACAGACAAAGGGATGGGAAGACAACAAGACATGAACTGGAGGGGGAGGGGGGTTTAGAGAAAAGGACGCCGAGACTCCTCCTATTCCTGTCGAGCTGGTAACCGCAGTTCACTATTTTCTTCTTCCTTATATCCACGGGTGCTGATGTACCTACTTTTTACCAAATATATGCAGGGGGGGCCTACTGTCATCTCTCCCCCCCTTGCCCACATCCCTTTCTGCGCATCAAAGGAGAACTCACTTGATCCTATTAAAGCCAAATGGTGGCATTGCTCACCCCTTGGATATCTGTCTGAGCTAACCAAGGCAGCCAGAACTTTTGGAAATTTGTGCCAGTGTCGTTAACCAAACTCGTTAACTTTTCCATCTGGCAAACAAACCAAATTCTGTTTCTGATTTTTTCTATTGATGGAATTGCATTCTGGTTCCATAATGCTGCGGAACAAGGAAAAACCCGGGCGCTCCCTGGTGAAGTTCTAAAACAGGGGAAATATAACAATGAATATTACAACCTTATAGACAAAGGTCCCCTCAGGTTCGTCTTCTCGTCCTATGGCTCTGACCCCAATTGAATCCTATCCAGGATCCTTATTTGTACAGGGATATAGAGAAAAAAGGGGGAGCACAGGTTGAGGAATTTGGGGTATGTATGGTATCTAATAGATACTGGTGGGTGTGGTTGAAATATATCTAAAATCACTTACACGGCCTTGTGTAAATGTTCTCACAGCAAGGTTTCGTTGCAGTTTTCTTGTCTTTTTATTTCTTGTCTTTTTATTTCCTTGGATGGTTTCTTTCTTCTTTTCAGGTCTTGATCTTCTTCCTGGTTTTCTTCAGCAGTCCTCAGCTCCCAGTGAGGATGTCCCCCTCGGAGTGAACAGATTTAAAAAACAATTGTTAGAGAGGAAATACAGACGGTATTATAGGATATCCAATAGATTAAACCCAAATAAATACAAAAGCAGCAAAAGCTGCAAACACTCACACGAGCAAGTGTGAGTGCAATCCTAGGGGAAGGTGTCTTTATCTGATGGGGTCTTCACACATGGTGACCTGTAAGGGTAATGGAGGTCTGGTATGCAATAATAGATACAAATTAAATGATACTCACACGGCCTTGTGTGAGTAAATACACATCAAGGTGTCTTTAACTTCTTTGAAGTAATGGTGGTGCTATATTCCAAGTGGGGAAATATAAGCAGATAGCCCCTCCTTGGTGTCGGTGTGAATTAGGACAATGTCTCGCTTTTGGTAGGCTACAAGTAATTTTATTGTTAAAACACTAAAAGAATGCAAATATAAAAATACAATAAAAATGCAATAAAAATGCAGAAAAAATAAAAAAAGAAAACAGCCCGTCGGTAGGATGTGACTCGTGGATCTCGTGGCACGCAGCTAACTTGCTCTGCGTCCAGGTATAGTGCTGCTTCCTCTCTGATCCACTCCTTGACGGTGGCTGTGTTAGATCAAAAGTGATGAGAGCAACGCGTTTCGACCCTTTCTGGTCTTCCTCAGGCTCCGTAGACAACACTATCTCAAAAGATAGCACTATCCGGGATGAACAACGAACCTTCATACTGGATAGCATTGACTTCATTTTGAAACATAACGTGTTCTGGTTTAATGACGAAATTTTCCTCCAGCTATGTGGCACTGCTATGGGGCCAAGTTTGCACCCAGTTTTGCAAACATTTTCATGGCAGACTGGGAAGAAAAGACCATATGGTCTACCCATCCTTTCAGTGCAAGCTTGGTCTCATGGCATCGCTACATAGACGACGTCTTGTTTATATGGAAAGGGAGTGAAGAGGACCTAAAAGAGTTCATTAGATACATAAATGACAACACAGTAAATTTAGAATTCACCTCAGAATATAGTTTTAATACTATCAACTTTTTAGACCTTACCATCTATGTGGAGAACAGCGAAATTAAAACAAAAACCTATTTTAAACAAACAGATGCAAACAATTTTTTACTAACTTCAAGTTGCCACCACCCAAGATGGCTTAGCAACATCCCCCACGGTCAATTTAGGAGGATTAAGAGGAATTGCTCTGACATTGAGGTTTTTAAAGAACAGTCATACACACTACAAGACAGATTTTTAGAACGAGGTTATGAACAACAAGTGTTAAATACAGCAGTTGATCAAATCAACCTGATCCCAAGGGAAACTCTGCTAAAGCCAACCATAAAACAAACCGACACTACCTTTTCTACAGCATTTTTTACCACCTACAGTACTGATGCTGCCAAAGTCAAAAAGATTGTACAAAAACACTGGCACGTCATACAAATGGACCCCATTTTAAAGGGACATATTCCACCAATCCCAAAAGTGATTTTCAGAAAGGCCCCTTGCATTAAAGCACAATTAGCGCCAAGTACATTTCAAAAAGAAATAGTAAAAAATGGTCAAAATTGGCTACCCCCCCCGATCGTTTTTTTTAATTGCATCAGTTGTAAGGCGTGTAAACAGGTGATGAAGAGAGACAAAGCAGCTTTTAATTCAAATATAACAAAGGAAGAATTTAAAATCAAACAGACAATTAGTTGCCGCACAGACCATGTTGTATACCTGCTTGCCTGCCCATGTGGTCTCCAATATGTAGGACGTACCTCAAGACCACTGAGGGTACGCATCTTGGAGCACATGGGCAACATTCGCAAGCAGGTGTTAACACACAGCGTCTCAAGACACTTCAGTTTACACATGAAGGAAACCCAGAAGGCCTTACATTTAAGGGAATAGAAAGAGTAGACCCCCATTGGAGAGGCGGAGACAGACTACAGAAACTCTGTCAAAGAGAAACATACTGGATATATAAACTAAAAACTTTGACCCCAAAAGGTCTGAATATAGACATAGACCTGGGGTCTTTTATATAAGTTCCAGTACTCTCCGTCTCTCCTCCCTCTTTTTTCTTCCCCCCCCCCCCTTCTACCCCATTTTCTTAACATTTTAATCAATATAGTACGCATGGTGTACAATAAAATCATAATATTGTGCTTTAGCACTATTTTAGCATTTTTTTTAAAGCTATTTGAATATGAAATATAACACATGTAAATTCACCATCATCATTTCTGATCTTTTTGCAGATTTGACTCATCTATGACACAAAACCAAAATATTTCATTTTGAATTTTTTATTCTAAATTGCACTGTATAAAACTGTATATTTTGTTTTAAGTGTATGCATCATTTTGCTTTAAAATGATATGATATGACATATGCTAAAGGCTTCATGTAGCAGTATAAAAAACTGCATAATCTATTTTAATACAACATTTTGTGCTCTAGTCTATTGTACAGCACGAATCTATTATTATACAGAAGTATATAAAAATGTATTATTATTTGTACCAAACACTCTTTTAATATATTTGTTTAAAGTTTGTATACTCCATGATACTATACTTTGTATATAATAAGGCTACTACATTAGTATAAACAGGTTATGCAATATCACCTTCTATTATATGTGAATAGATACTTTTTTAAATTTATGACTATATTTTCATTTCTAATGATCTATAAATAATCGCAGATTAGTGTGCAAATATGCGCACATTTATTTACTAAACCTTTCTTAAAACTTTAGATTATATATAACGGGTAGCACAAACACTGAACTGCACTGTTACATATATATATTTTTTATGAATCACAATGTATAAAACGATTTGCTTATTCAATCATTTACACACTCACTTTTGAATCATTACATGTACATTAACTATTCACGCAATTTAATCTCCGTTTTACACTTGGCATTATTAGCATTTAATAACACTTCATGCATCTTATTAAATTATACACATTCATTTGTTTAATTATTAAATATTACATATCATCACTCTTTATCACGTTATGGGTATGTCACGTTATTAACTTTTCATTAAGTTAGTTATAAGTTATATTTGTTACTTAAGATCACGTCTATATGTATCAATGTTCGTGATTTTAGACATTATATGCGTTTAATTATATATTTCATTTAATTATTGTGTCAAATTATAATAGATAACGGAGTGCAGTATACAGCACTCATTAGCTCTCATTGAATAACAGACATGAACTGAGGACTTTGCTTAAGTGGAATGGGGATTGGCTAACATTTACATAAATATTTCCCACGAACCTTAACCCCAAACTACGGAGCCTGAGGAAGACCAGAAAGGGTCGAAACGCGTTGCTCTCATCACTTAGCAATTTTGATCTAACACAGCCACCGTCAAGGAGTGGATCAGAGAGGCAGCAGCACTATACCCGGACGCGGAGCAAGTTAGCTGCGTGCCACGAGATCCACGAGTCACATCCTACCGACGGGCTATTTTCTTTTTTTATTTTTTTCTGCATTTTTATTGCATTTTTATTGTATTTTTATATTTGCATTCTTTTAGTGTTTTAACAATAAAATTACTTGTAGCCTACCAAAAGCGAGACATTGTCCTAATTCACACCGACACAAAGGAGGGGCTATCTGCTTATATTTCCCCACTTGGAATCTAGCACCACCATTACTTCAAAGAAGTTAAAGACACCTTGATGTGTATTTACTCACACAAGGCCGTGTGAGTATCATTTAATTTGTATCTATTATTGCATACCAGACCTCCATTACCCTTACAGGTCACCATGTGTGAAGACCCCATCAGATAAAAAGACACCTTCCCCTAGGATTGCACTCACACTTGCCCGTGTGAGTGTTTGCAGCTTTTGCTGCTTTTGTATTTATTTGGGTTTAATCTATTGGATATCCTATAATACCGTCTGTATTTCCTCTCTAACAATTGTTTTTTAAATCTGTTCACTCCGAGGGGGACATCCTCACTGGGAGCTGAGGACTGCTGAAGAAAACCAGGAAGAAGATCAAGACCTGAAAAGAAGAAAGAAACCATCCAAGGAAATAAAAAGACAAGAAATAAAAAGACAAGAAAACTGCAACGAAACCTTGCTGTGAGAACATTTACACAAGGCCGTGTAAGTGATTTTATATATATTTCAACCACACCCACCAGTATCTATTAGATACTATACATACCCCAAATTCCTCAACCTGTGCTCCCCCTTTTTTCTCTATATCCATAATGCTGCGGTCTCGCACCTCATAGCCGTTGCGAAATGTGCTATTAATTTGTTCCCCGTTCTTGATACTTCGTCTGTGGGTTTGCTTAATAGGAACAGCCACGGGTCTAGCTGAATTTGGAGGCGCAATATCCTCTGTAGCCAATCGCGAATCTGACTCCAGACGGGTTCAATTTTCGGGCAGGACCACAGCATGTGCACTAGATCTCCCTGTTCCCCGCACTGCCTAGGACAGAGATGGGAAAAATATCACAAGGAACAGGGTATATGTGATGCTCTGAAATTGTGACCAGTCCCTTAAATGGAATATCCAAATACATAAATCCACAATGGGTTAATCCGAAAAGCGATGGAGTGCCTCCAATAAAGGTAATTATAAACTGGTGGGGATAAGTGTGCTAGTGGAGTCGGCTTGACATTCACAACCATGAACACATATACCCAACCAGTATAATAATAAAGGAACAATGTCCGTGATAGACAGGAGTAAAATAAGGCACTGCGGCATTTTACCTGTACTATCCAAGGGGCACTCTTGTCGTCAGCGGCGTGCAGTCCATCCGTAGTAGATACTTGAAGCTAGAGAGCGTAGATAGTGCACAGCCAGGGATGTCCTATATATTCCGTCCAGGAAAAAGAGAGAAAACCAGGCCACTCCAGGAGTAACAAAAAAGAATTGATTTATTGCATGAGGTACACGAGGTACGAAATGCGTAGGTGCGTTTACTTAGTCCATTTTTGCTGTATGTCCAGCATGCAATAAATCAATTCTTTTTTGTTACTCCTGGAGTGGCCTGGTTTTCTCTCTTTTTCCTGGACGAAATATACAGGACATCCCTGGCTGTGCTCTATCTACGCTCTCTATCTTCAGAGTGGGGAAGAGCCTGAGACAAATTTAGCCAGTCTATCTGGAGTGGGTTACCACCTCATCAAAACTTTATATGAGTTCTCCTTCAATGACGTACAAATGGAACTACTGGCCGCAGCCTTGACTATTTCTAAACAAGTCCTCGTCTTCTAGTGGTCCCTGTAAATCTGTCTCCCACTGACTCATGAATCTGGGTCTGTTTATATCGTCTTTGTCAGCACCAACCACATCTCTGTACAGAGTAGAGATCAGTCCCCGCGTGTCGGTGCCCCGCACGCAGAGCCTTTCGAAAATTTGTTAACGGTGATCTCACCAAGTGTTTGTTGTAAAATGCTCGGACCTGGAGGTACCTAATAAATTATGTGTTAGGGATGTCCTTTTCCGACATAAATTGGTCAAATGGTTTGATAGTATTTCTCCCCTCCAGGTCTTTCAGTCTTCTAAACCCTAATTGTCACCAAAGTGTGAAATTCTTACCCTCTATCCCAGGAGCAAAGTCTGGGTTGCCATACAAAGGGGCCATTAAAGTGTGTTTTGAGGTCAATGAGCGATTACTTTTGGCTGCCTCCCAGACCGATACTGAGTTGAGCATGGAGGTCAGTGGCTCTTTTATGTCCTTTACTCTTTTTTTTGGGTACCAAATTAGATCCCTGAGCTCCAGTGGGGCACACAACTCTCTCTCCAGTGCCACCCACCTTCGCAGCTCTGGGTCTCTATGCCATTGTGTAATTTGGCAACAAGCATGGCACTGCCAGTCCTCCAGCTTCCCTAGGCCTTTGCATTATTTTTGCTTTTATCCGTGGTTGTTTATCCCTCCAGATAAATTTTGTTATTGAATTTTGTAACTCCTTAATCTCAGATCGCACCACGGGTATCGGAAGAGTCTGGAACAGATATAGTATCCGGGGGAGGATGTTCATCTTTACACTATAGATTCTGCCTATCCATGAAATACCATATGCTGACCAGTCTCTCATTTCCTTCTTTAAAATCCTCAATAGACTGGGATAATTTGCTTGGTATAGGGAGGCTATCTTTTTTGTGAGATGCACCCCCAGGTATTTTATGGATTTGGACTGCCATTTAAACTCAAAGTTAAGTTCTATTAATTTTTCCATCTCTTTTGGGATGTTCAGACTAAGCGCCTCTGATTTCGTCTGATTTATCTTAAAACCAGAGATCCGATTAAACCTCCCCAGAAGCTCAAACAGGTTAGGTAGCGAGGTGAGCGGTATTGTAATCGTCAGAATAATATCGTCGGCATACAAAGCCACTTTGTGTTCTTGTGAGTGGGTTTGGACTCCAGCTATATCTGGATTGCTACGTATTTGTTCCGCCAGTGGTTCGATGCATAAGGCGAAATGCAAGGGTGATAGCGGGCATCCTTGTCTCGTACCACTTTTGATTTTAAACAACTCTGAGGGAAAACCCTGGTGGATCACCCTCGCTGCTGGAGCTGTGTATAGCGCTTTTATTGCCCTTAGAATTTTATCCCCGAACCCAAATGCCCCAAGCGTGGACTCCAAGTATGGCCAGTCTATCCTGTCAAAGGCATTCTCCGCGTCAAGGCTTAACACCAGGCTCCGGACCTTGTTGGCATTTACAAAGTCAATTATATCTACAATCCTTCTGGTATTGTCGGCCGCTTGTCTATCTCTAAAAAAGCCAACCTGGTCCGGATGGATCAGCCTAGGCAGGATAGCACTTAACCGATTGGCCAGTAATTTAGAATAAATCTTAACGTCCGTATTGATCTATGATATTGGCCTGTAACTTTGGCAATTTGTGGGATCTTTATCTTTCTTGTGAATGAAGGAGATCGACGCCTGGAGCATCTGCTCTGAGAAGGGCTCTCCCGCAAGGACCCCATTGAATAGCCGAAGCATATGTGGGGCTAGGATGCCTATAAATTTTTTGTAGTAAAGATTGGAGAACTCATCTGGGCCCGGGGCTTTAGAGGACATTAGATTTTTGACAACCTCTGTTGTTCCTCTCGTGTAAAATCCCTCTGAATTGCCTCGCGCTCCAACCTGTTCAACCTTGGCAGTGCAGCATCTGCTAGGAATTCTTGCAGTATACCGCTTGTCTTAGAATTATGAGCCACCTTCTCCCCGTTGTATAACTGTGCATAATAAGTTTTATACTCTTCCACTATACTTTTGGGGTTAGAGGATAACTCCCCTGTTTTTGTCCTAATTGCTTGTATGTTGTAATTTGGTTGCCTATTGCGGAGTCTGTTGGCTAACATGGTGTCCGGCTTGTTGGTTTTCTCAAAAAATTTCCTCCGTGTCCAACTCAAGTCCTTCTCGGCCCGGGATGTGAGGAGGAGGTTAAGCTCAATCCTTACAGTACATCCTTCAGCTCCTTTAATGTGTCTCCTCTACCTGATCGGCTATGAAGTGTAGAGAGCTCATGTAGCCTCTTATATAACTGTACCAATTTGGCGTCCCTTTGTTTTTTCCGTCTAGCGGCTATGCTTATCAGAACCCCCCTCATCGTGGCTTTGTGAGCCTCCCACAACATTGTGTGGGATTCCACACTGCCCAGGTTGGTCTGGAAGAACTGGATGATCTCCTCCCTGACCGACTGCGCTAGATCAGGTATCTTAATCAACGATTCATTAAGTTTCCAGTTTGCTCCCGGGCTAACTGGCCTAATTTGTGCGCATCGTAGCTCTATCGATGCGTGGTCCGACCATGTAATGTCATGTATTTTGGTGTTGGAAATCTGTGGAGCCATTCTACTTGAAACAAAGAAGTGGTCGATCCTACTGTAACTGTCATGGGGATGGGAGTAAAATGAATAACTACGCTCACCAGGGTGTTGTTCCCTCCAGATGTCTACCACGCACCCTCTCCTTAGGCCTTCAAGCAGAGGCCCATTGCCCGCTCGTCTGTTTTTTTTGCTGCTACGGGGATCTATCCGGGGGTCTATAACTTTATTGAAGTCACCCGCTAAAATCACATTCCCTTCTGCCCAGCGCTGAAGTGTCTGGAAAAACTCATCAAAAAACTGAGGCTCGTTTTCACATGGCGCGTAGACGCAAGCTAACGTCACTTTACACTGCTGCAGAAGCCCTACAAGAATTAGATATCTCCCCTTATTATCCCGCTTCACTCTCTCTACCTGGAAGGGGGATTTTTTATTGAATATGATAGCGACCCCCTTTTTCTTTTCTGTAGCGGAGGACAGAAAGAACTGCCTACAGCTTTTGTCTAAGAAACCCGGGCTACTACGCGTGCTAAAATGTGTCTCTTGGAGGAAAATAACATCCGCGCCTCTCCGTCTGAATTCAGAGAAGGCAATTTTACGCTTTCTCGGGCTATTAAACCCTTTAGCATTTTGGGATAGGAATGTTACAGCCTTTATTTTGTGTTATGTGGATTGCCGTGTAAAAAGTAGAACCAGTTCCTACCCGGCCTTTGTAGCACATAGTGGTACTTGCATCTGCTTTGTCGACTTCTTCTGGTCTCCGCTCCTTCTCTGAGGGAATCTGTTGTAGGGAGGGAAGGAAACAAAAGGGAAAGACAAGGAAAACAAACAACATTGATACATACACAAAGAACCGTAGTGGTCCCCAAGGACCTTAGGTTCATCGCCCGGAGGTAACTCCTCTTTCCTGGACCCTCCTCCCTCCCAGTCCAGACGCATGGTACCGCTCGCCGACCATGGATTCCCGGGTCTTTGACGGGGTTGCGAGTTGGACCCGCACCCCTGTCCCAGAGGTGCATGCCTACGGGTAGGATTGGTGGCAGTCCCCTGCCCACCCACCGGCAGCTACTGTCATTTTTCAACAAAACTTCTCTAAAACTCTAAGATATCTAACTCAACCTTAACCCTAGTGTAACTGAACTATCTTTAATGGCGTGCAAAGCTAGCTCCCTTGAACTTAAACAACTAATTCGGAGCTTGTAATGCCTCTCCCTAGCATGTGCTATATAATTATCTCCCCTCTCCCCCCTGTCCCCTGCTTCCCCCTCCTTGACCATGTCTGTTATCCTCTCCCCTCCCCCTCTTACCAACTGTTGATGAGTACGTAGCTCCCTCTCTTGGGCTACCCTCCTCTCTCCCCTCATCCACTCTAGAACTTCTAAGTAGGCCACACACTTCTCCCCTTACTTTGATCTCGGGGACTGTACTTCAGCTTTTGCTTCACCCCTTCCCTCTCCTCTTTATCCTCCACTCTCAAGCCCCCTCACCCCTCATCTTCCCTCCCCGGCAGCGGAGTTCGGGTACCCCCACCGGGGGAGTACAGGATCCCTTCCGGCGCTGCACTTCCGGTGAACTACGGTCGCTTCTCCCGCGTCATCCGCCTCTCTCTGAAGCTCCGCGAGATCCCGCCTCCTGACGTCATCGAAGTGGGCTCAGTCAGAGGCTGTCCACAGGCAACTATAGGTGTAGCTGAGGGCGGGCTGGGCAGGCGCTCCATTTCTTCGTGCCAAAACTGCCTCCGCCATGGATTCTACCACGCTTTTCCCTCTTCTTCCCTGGGTGAGAGTCTCAAAGCCATTTTGGGGATTTTTGCAGATTGTTGGCTCCCTGCGCAAGGTGTCATTTCCACCCCATTTGGAACATCGGAATGTCTGGAAGGGGGGTATGTCGGCAAACATAGCATCACAGGAAAGGCAATTTCTCCAACTTTAAAACAACCATTAACCTATAACTTCAGGCAGCTATCCAGTGCGGCTGTCCCTTTAAGATTTAATTGGCACTCGTCCCCGCCTTTTCCTTCCTCTTTTCAGCTGGCGTGGTCACAGTCTCCCAGTCTGCTGATCTTGGAGGACGTATCTCTGGACTCCCCGGGTAAGTAACCTTGTCTGTGATTCCCAGTTTTTTTTGGAATGCTGCCCCCTCTGGAAGGTGTTTAAGAACGTGGGACCGGCCATTTTTCATCACCACGAGGGCAAATGGGAAGGCCCATCTGTATCTAATGTCCTTGTCCCGCAGCAGCTTTGTAATAGGTTGCAGAGCCTTCCTTCTGGCCAGGGTTATTGGGGAGATGTCCTGGAAAATAGCCATATTTATTCCTTCATATAGTACAGTTGGGGTCGCCCGTGTTATCTTATATATCTCCTCCTTGGTCTTATAATGTTGGAGACGGAGGATCACATCTCTTGGGGTTTGTTGGGCAGTGGACGAGACCTCAGGGCCCAATGGCAGCGGTCCATGAGCAGTTCAGCCTCTGACTTGCCCGGCATTATGGAGTTCATCCACCGGCTTATCAGATCCTCAGGGTCCAGGATCTCTTCAGGGATCCCCCGTATGCGCAGATTATTGCGCCGGTCCCTGTTTTCGCTATCCTCATGCCGTTCCTCCAGTTCAGCAACCCTGGATTTTAGAGCCCCCATCCTCGTATTCATCTCCTGGTGGCACTTGGAGCTTTCCACCATACTTTCCTCCAATTCATTAGCACGGATGCCAATATTGAGGATATCCCTCCGGAGACCTTCCACTTCTCCCCTAAAGAATGTCTTTAGGTCAGTTAGGAGCTGGGCTATCTCTTTTTTTATAGTTCCTGGGTGCTCCGCTGAGGTCCCTTCCATCTCCGGAGCGGAATCGGTGTCCGAGACCGCCGGGTTCTCCTCAGCCCTAGCCTTGCCAGACCCCGTAAAGTATGAGCGCACATCAATTTTCCGCCTGTTCTTTTTCCTTGTCGTCACCATCCTACTTTGTTTGGTATTGTTTTATTCAGTAGTGTTTCGTAGGCTAGTTACTGTATAGATAAAACTGGCGAGTTTTGTTTTTGCTGCCTTTTATTTGCTATAAGTGCCAGCGGGTAGCAGAGCTTTTAAGTTAATCCTCCATCACCGTTCCCGTCGCGCATGCGCCTCTCGGCTTTGTGTTTTTAATCGTCCCGAGTCTGGTGTCACATCTCTGCGCCTGCGTGTAATTCTCTTTGGGACCTTGTTGATTATTAATGCGCATGCGTGTATAACTTCACATTCATTTAGAAGATCAAGTCTGAAAAAAAAAAAATCTGTGTGGTTTTTTGGGTTTCGTTTCCAGACAAGTGCCTGCATAAAAAGTCTTGATATTCTGATATTCAATCGGCACTGTAGCTTTTTAATGCGACACTAGTCATGCACCTGCTTTATTTATGTGATTTTTATTTATTTGGGGGTGTGGATGTGGGGATCAAAACATTACGATGACCTGTTGAAAATATTTCTTTGAACGACAGTACAGGTAATCCTTCATGCAGCTTTACCCCCTTCCCATCCCCCCCCCCCCGCACACACACACAAGGCTCAAGGATTTGATTTCAACTTCTTATCGACACAGACCATTCATTTTCAAATGGTTGGCTTTGTGTTTTTAATCGTCCCGAGCCTGGTGTCACATCTCTGCACCTGCGTGTAATTCTCTTTGGGACCTTGTTGATTATTAATTCGCATGCGTGTATAACTTCACATTCATTTAGAAGTTCAAGTCTGAAAAAAAAAGAAAAAATTGTGCGTTTTTTTTGTTTCGTTTCCAGACAAGTGCCTGCATAAAAAGTCTTGATATTCTGATATTCAATCGGCACTGTAGCTTTTTAATGCGACACTAGTCATGCACATGCTTTATTTATGTGATTTTTATTTATTTGGGGGTGTGGATGTGGGGATCAAAACATTACGATGACCTGTTGAAAATATTTCTTTGACCTGTTGAAAATATTTCTTTGAACGACAGTATTGTATTGTATGTCTTTATTTATATAGCGCCATAAATGTACATAGCGCTTCACAGTAGTAATACATATCATATAAATAACAAATAATATAAATAACAGATCATGGGAATAAGTGCTTCAGACATACTGTAAAAGTAACATTAAGGA
Organism: Ascaphus truei; assembly: GCF_040206685.1. Classification (NCBI taxonomy): domain Eukaryota; kingdom Metazoa; phylum Chordata; class Amphibia; order Anura; family Ascaphidae; genus Ascaphus; species Ascaphus truei. The sequence continues at coordinate 296,665,466 of NC_134484.1, forward strand.
AGGAGTCCCTGCTCCGAGGAGCTTACAAGCTTACAATCTACAGTACAGGTAATCCTTCATGCAGCTTTACTCCCCCCCCCCCCGCACACACACAAGGCTCAAGGATTTGATTTCAACTTCTTATCGACACAGACCATTCATTTTCAAATGGTTGGCTTTGTGTTTTTAATCGTCCCGAGCCTGGTGTCACATCTCTGCGCCTGCGTGTAATTCTCTTTGGGACCTTGTTGATTATTAATGCGCATGCGTGTATAACTTCACATTCATTTAGAAGTTCAAGTCTGGAAAAAAAAACATTTGTGTGTGGTTTTTTTGGTTTCGTTTCCAGACAAGTGCCTGCATAAAAAGTCTTGATATTCTGATATTCAATCGGCACTGTAGCATTTTACAACCATACATGTACTGTACTGTTTATATGAATGTAATGAATCGAAATGTGTATCCACACCTTCCCGAATTTAATATGTTAATCTGATAAGCTCTTCTTGGCAACTACAGTAATGTGAGGAGTCTGGCATCGCGGCGCCCGCGCCCTGGCTTCTCACCTTCTTTAACCCCCGCTGCCGTGGTGCGTGTCCCTTGCTGGCACCGCTTACCTCCTGCTGCTCTGGGGGTTCCCCGCCGTCCTCAGCGTTCTCTCGGTCCTGCGAGATCTTCACTCTCCCATGCGGCTGCCATGTGTCCCGGCCGCGCACGTGAACAGCGTGCGCCGGGTGAAGATAATTTATTCAGTGCTCTAGCAGTGAAACCACGCCTCCAGCAGACTAATAGGACCTCCTGCCAAAACAAGAGTCCTCACCTGCCAGCCAATCAAGTGGACCTATCCAGGATGGCTCCACGCACTCCTCCGGGTCTGCCCCCACCTCTGATTGGTCAGCCACACTTTATAATGCCTGTCCTCCCACTCACTCATTGCTTGACATAGTTTTCACTAGGATTACTACTCTGGCATTCTCTCTCTTATTCTCTCAGGTTACGACTTGGCTTGGCCGACGTCTATCTCTGGCTCTCGACCCCTGCTTGGACAACGACCTTCCGGAATTCTCCAATCCCTGACCTTGGCTAAAACGGCAACGACGACGGCACTTCTTCACCGGTACCGGCAAGTATTGCTAGCTAACATCACCTGGCCTGGCAACGCCTAATTCACCACACTCCGGACACGCTCCTTTTGCTGCGGGTGCGTGCCCATATACATTCCTCACCTCAGTAGAAGGGACAGGTCTGGTCTGCGGGCAGCACCGGCGTAACATTATGTCGAGCCCACAAGACGCAGACCAGACGGATGTGGACTCTATGATGATGGCCATGTACCAACAAATCCAGGCCTTAACGGATCAAGTGGCTCTCCTCTCCCAACAGGTACAGGACCTTTCTCTACAGGCACCACCTGCGTCTGCACCGCTGGCGCAGTCCGATTCAACATCCACTTTATCCTCAGCTCCAAAGATTCCGGCTCCGAAGCCCTACGCAGGGGACCCCCACGCTTGCCGTGGCTTTCTCAACCAATGTGAGATCCAGTTCGAGATGGCTCCGCAGCTGTATTCTACTGGTTGGAAAAAGGTAGCTTATGTATACAGTCTGCTCACAGGTAATGCACTGGCATGGGGCTCCCCGATCTGGGAACTGCGTCCTGATATTACTCGAGATTACGCAGCCTTCAGACGAGACTTTCGACAGGTCTTCGATACCCCCGCACGACAAGAGACTGCTTCTGATTCCCTGCTGCAGCTTACACAGGGACGTCAGCCTGTGGCCCAATACGCCTTGGAATTCAGGACCATAGCAGCTGAGACTCGTTGGGGTCAGGAGGCCTTAGTCTCCGTCTTCTGGAATGGCCTATCGGACTCCCTGAAGGATGAACTTGCTTCACAACCCAGGCCAGGACTGCTGGAGGACCTCATCACCCTGGCTATTCGTATGGTCCAGCGTCTTCAGTTACGCCGCGCTCAGCGTCAGCAACCCCGGCCTACGCCTTTCCGTACTTCCTTCTCCATGTTCTCTCCTACCTCGAGACCCGTCTTCTCCCCGCTGCCTACGCTGGAAGCCCCAGAGCCGATGCAACTCGGAGTCCAGCAACCTCGGGCACCCTTACGACAATTTCGCTCAACCGGAGAGTCGTGCCATCATTGCGGATCTTCTCAGCAGCGTACCCGTGACAATCCACCATCTCCGGGAAACGACCAAACCCAGTGAGTACGAAGGGGCGCTTCCTGGATGCTAAATCTCCTTGCCCCCTACCCAGAAGGGAACTCCCTAAAATATTGACCATTCCCGTTTCCCTTTCCGGTCCTACCTTCCGCACTTCCACAGCAGCATTTATCGATTCCGGCGCAGGAGGGAACTTCATGGACCAGACCTTTTCTGAACAAAATCAGATCCCACTTTCCAAGAAGAACTCCCCCATTGCCTTGGTCGGGATTGATAATCGGCCACTCACTCGGGCATATATCTCCTTGGAGACCGGACCTATCACCCTTTCTTCTCACTCTCACAAAGAGACTCTGGGCTTTGACGTGATTCATGCCCCGGGTACACCGATCACGCTTGGCTTGCCCTGGTTGCAGAAGCACAATCCGCTCATCGATTGGGTATCCCCTAATCCCATTGACTGGAGGTCAAAGTCAGAGGAATCTTCTTTGTCTACGGAACGTCCGTCCTATCTACTAGCTAACACATGCAATCCTCAGAGGGAGTTACCCTCCCCCTACGTAGAATTTTTGGACGTTTTTAGCAAGACGCAATCCGAGCTCCTACCCCCTCATCGTTCCTACGACTGTCCGATTGACCTGGTACCTGGATACACCTTGCCAAAGGCCAAATCTTATCCTCTCTCATTGCCCGAGACGGAGGCCATGGATGAATATATTCGTGAGAACCTAAAGCGGGGCTTTATACGTCATTCCAACTCTCCCACGGGGGCCGGATTCTTCTTCGTCAAGAAGAAAGATGGTACTCTCAGACCATGTATTGATTACCGGGGTCTGAACCATATTACGGTAAAAAATCGTTATCCACTCCCACTCATCTCCGAACTCTTCGACAGACTTCAGGGGGCCAACCTCTTTACCAAACTTGACCTCCGTGGAGCATACAACCTCATCTGTATCCGAGAGGGCGATGATTGGAAAACTGCCTTCAACACCCGTAGTGGGCACTACGAATACCTAGTGATGCCCTTCGGTTTGTGCAATGCACCAGTAGTTTTTCAGGACTTTATCAATGACATCTTTCGGGATGTCCTCAATCGCTTTGTGATTGTCTACCTGGATGACATCCTTATTTTTTCCCAAAACTTACAGGACCATATCATCCACACGAAGTTTGTGCTTTCACGCCTCCGAAAGAACCGGTTGTTTGCAAAAATGGAGAAATGCCTTTTTCACCAGTCTACCACTTCCTTTCTTGGGTACATTATCTCCAACAGAGGCTTAGCCATGGACCCAGAGAAACTGAAAGCCGTCGTGGATTGGCCGCAACCCAATTCCCTCAAATCTATTCAGTGATTTTTAGGTTTTTCCAACTATTACCGGAAGTTTATTCGTAACTTTTCTACCATCATCGCTCCTATCACGGCACTGACCCAAAAAGGTGCAGATCCTTCATCTTGGTCACCTGAGGCAGCCACGGCTTTCAAAACACTGAAACAAGCCTTTGTCTCTGCTCCCATCCTTCGACATCCGAACACTCATTTCCCATTCACCCTAGAGGTTGATGCTTCTGACTGTGGGGCTGGTGCAGTTCTGTCTCAGAAATTTTCTCCCCAGGACAAACTTCACCCTTGCGGGTTTTTCTCTAAAAAGTTTTCTCCAGCGGAGAGAAATTATGACGTGGGCAATAGGGAACTTTTCGCCGTCAAACTGGCTCTTCAAGAATGGAGGCATCTTCTGGAGGGGTCAAAAGAGCCATTCGCTATTCTCACGGACCATAAAAACCTGTTGTACATTGAGAATGCCCATCGTTTAGGTCCTCGCCAAGCCCGCTGGTCGTTATTTTTCTCCAGATTTAATTTTGTTCTCTCATATATTCCCGGCACAAAGAACGTCAAGGCGGATGCCCTCTCCAGGCAATACTCTTCTGAAGAGAGACCGGAGAAGACCACTGAGTCCATTCTTCCTAAACAAATGATCATAGCGGCTACGGCGTTCAAGAATCTTGAGAAGATCATCAAATCATGATAACATCTCCCGACCGGTCTTGAGGTTCCGATAGACACTTTGTACGTAGAGCCCAAATTCGTTCCTGACATACTGGACTGGGGACATGCCGTCCGTTCAGCAGGGCATCCAGGATTCAAGAAAACGTTGGATCTCATCCGTCACACGTTCTGGTGGCCCAATATGGCCAAAACCATTCTTGAATTTACACGGTCCTGTCCGGTATGTGCACGTAACAAGATTCCTCGTCAGAAACCTCAGGGTCTTCTCTTACTCTTACCTATTCCGGAGCGTCCCTGGTCCCACATATCGATGGATTTTATTGTGGAGTTGCCTAGGTAGAATGGCATGAACACCATTCTTGTAGTAGTGGACCGGTTTTCCAAGATGGCACATTTTATCCCTCTCAAAGGATTACCCTCCTCACCCGCCCTAGCTGATATTTTCTCCAAAGAGATTTTCCGTATTCATGGGATTCCCACATCTATCGTACAGTATCTGATCAGGGCTCCCAATTCGTCTCCAAATTCTGGAGGAATTTTACCAAGAGACTGGGTATCTCATCTTCCTTTTCTTCTGGACATCACCCTCAATCAAACGGACAGACCGAGAGGGTTAATCAATCCCTCGAGAAATACTTAAGGTGCTTCGTCTCGAATTCTCAGGATGACTGGGCAGAATTACTTATCTGGGCTGAGTATGCCTTTAATTCCTCCAGGAACGAGTCTACCCGTGAGACTCCCTTCTTTATCAACTACGGATTCCATCCGGCTCGCCTACCTATTTCTAAAAACTCCTCTGGAGTACCAGCCGTGGACGAGCATATTGCCCTCCTACAGGACTCTTGGTCCAGAATTCAATCTGCACTACAAAAAGCATCCTTGACATCTAAAACCCAGGCTGATCGTCACCGCCGTCCGGCACCCAACTACAAACCCGGGGACAAGGTTTGGCTATCCTCTAAGAACATCCATCTCATGACTCCTTCCCACAAATTGGCACCTAGGTTTCTGGGTCCCTTTTCCATCATGGAGCAGGTAAATCCGGTTTCCTTCCGACTGCAACTACCTCAAAGCATGAGAATCCCGAATGTCTTTCACACCTCGCTTCTCAAGCCCTTCATCTCCAGTAGCCTTTTTCCGGACCATACTTCTAAACCAGACCCTGTGGTGGTACAGGGTAACGAAGAGTACGAGATACAGGCTTTACTAGATTCCCGTCTTTCGAGAGGTAAAGTTCACTTCTTGGTCCATTGGAAGGGTTTTGGACCCGAAGAGAGGTCGTGGGTACCCCTTAAAGACATTCATGCCCCCGGACTCCTCAAGCGCTTTCAAAAGAAGTTTCCATCTAAACCATGGAAGGATCGTCCTGAGGCCGATCCTGAGGGGGGGGGGTACTGTGAGGAGTCTGGCATCGCGGCGCCCGCGCCCTGGCTTCTCCTCACCTTTAACCCCCGCTGCTGTGGTGCGTGTCCCTCGCTGGCGCCGCTTACCTCCTGCTGCTCTGGGGGTTCCCCATCGTCCTCAGCATTCTCTCGGTCCTGCGAAATCTTCCCTCTCCCATGCGGCTGCCATGTGCCCCGGCCGCGCGCATGAACAGCGCGCGCCGGGTGAAGATAGTTTATTCACTGCTCTAGCAGTGAAACCACGCCTCCAGCAGACTAATAGGACCTCCTGCCAAAACAAGAGTCCTCACCTGCCTGCCAATCAAGTGGACATATCCAGGATGGCTCCACGCACTCCTCTGGGTCTGCCCCCACCTCTGATTGCAGAAAGAAAAAAAAAGAAAAAAAAGCTGTGTGGTGCTCTTACACTACCGACACACTTAATCCGAGCAGGGCTAGTTCCGTAAGCTGGGGGATGCCCCGGCTTGCTAGCCCCACTCCCTCGGCGTGACGCGCGGTCACGCATCATCGGGTGCCAGCGCCCCCTGCACGCGCGTCCAGGGCTCCCCGAGGGAGCCCTGGTGTCCCGTGATGTGGGGGACGGCGGCAGGGGGTTCCGGGGGACCCGGCGGACCCGGCAGCGGGAGGGAGAGCGCCCCGATCGGAGGGCGCTCTTCCGCTGCTTCGGCGCGCGCCCGATACCCTCCGGCGCGCGCCAGGTTACTGCTGCGGCCGAGAACGGGCAAATGCTCGAATAAACTCGGCCGCAGCAGTAACATAGACCCAACAACTTCAGATTAATCTTAAATGCCATAAATTGTATCCTTGAAGTATCCCATAATAATGATGGTGACCACCTATAAAATAACACACCTTGTTCCACTAGTTATCAATAAACTGGAAGAGTACCACCTCTTGAATGGTGAGTACTCACACTTGCTAGTGTCCAGCCAAAAAACATTGATTGGGAAAGTGTGGTGCAAGATTGAGTAATATAACTCACTTGTTTTAGGCGGCTCCAGGGATTGATTCTTCATAGGTGTGTGCATCCGGTACTCCACAGCAATAGACAGGTTTCACGAAGGAGAGTTAGAGCACTACTACAGAAAAAATAAATTGCTAGAGAGTGTGTCCCAAAAATAAAGGTTTAATAGGTCAGAGCATGGTAACAAAGAAAAAATGAGCCCTCAGGCCCCCACCAACATGTTTCGAGCTTCCGCTCTTTCTCAAGGTGTACAAAGATCTGATTAACCCCTCTTACCTAATATAGCGTCCTTTTCCCGCCAATCGTCCCGCCAACCCGTCGCTCAGCCGCGTCACACGCGACGCGCCATGTCTCCAGAACGCGTCACGAGTACTGCGCCCTGCGCCGGGTATAGCGATGACGTCAGCGCGTCTAAGAACAAAATAAACTTTATTGACATCCTAAACTTAACAAACCTAACACAAGACTAAAATAACTTTATTAATCTATTAAAACTTAATGTATACAATTACTATAATTATAAACATTGAACATTAAAGTAAAAACTATTAAAAAACAAGGTTTTTTAGAAAAACATCGATTTTGACATATTTAAAATCATTTGAGTGTAAATATATGAACCCCCTTTCCCCATATATATATCAGAAGATTTTGTTCTTTAATATGCATATATATAACTAAATTTATTAACCAATTTATTCAATTCATCACTAAAAAATGACAAAAAAGTGTATATATATACAGTTGTTCAAATATCAAATTCTATATATACAGTACATATATAAGTTGACCATATTTATGAATTAGGTATGGGTATGGGGTTCATATATTCCAGATCATTTTCTTTAACCAATATACAGAATTGAGGATGAATATCTTTGGGTGTAAACATATTTTACATAGTTATCCAATTATATAATAGCACTTATTGGCATTATATCTTTCATTATATATTGATATAAATATCAAATATATAAAAAAATCAAATATCAAATATAAGAAAGATAAAAAAGATTAAATGGATGAAAAATAGACCAGATATACATATAGATTATGACTTTGCATACAGTTGTTAATTCACTACCAGCACAGTGTACTTGCTTTAAATACTACTGATATCACCGTGCATATGTATCTATGCTGCCTTGTATAGTTGTATAGTTACAGCTGCTCTGACTATCTTTTGTCCCGCATGGTATGCTATATGTCCTCACTGTAGCAGTGTACAAACAAGCAGTACTGTGGCCACACGGGTTTTACTCTACCTGATTCAATATCACAAATGAGCCCAGCACTACGCTAACTACCTTCTCCACTCTTGTAACTATAGGTGCACAGCACCTCCGTACCTGCGCCTACACCAGTGGACATATCAATAGAGTAATTACCTTTTTCTGATGCATGCACGCATTGATATATTAAGCACACACGTCCCGCTAATCAATGGGTTTTGACTAAAATCTGCAGGGATCCAGAGGCACAGCGCACTGTGTGTCACTGTGTACAATCACTGCTAAATGTTTTTAACACATACCTAGTACTCCCTTTGCCCGTTACTCACCAAAATCGGGCCGTCCAGACAGCTAGCCTCTCGCACTGTTCCGGCGCATGCGCAATGCGTACATATACAGATACGTGATTCTTCAACTTACATGACGCATGCGCAGTATGCATACAACGTGGATATGCCCCATGTATGTATTGCAAGTCTTGGTATAGCCTAAATCTACAACTATGCTGCAGGGTTAACGTAACCACTTAGACTTCAATGAACATAAGCATCTACTATAACTAGGAAGGGAGACAGAACTAGTGGGAGCATATTGTAACGCCAGACGCAGTTTGAATAGACCAACAGTAGTCTAATCACACAGTATATAGCACAGCACTATATACAGTTTTATATATACACCATTTCATGGAAATTTAATAAAGTTATTTTTATACTACACATCCACCCCTGACCGTCTTTATATTCAGGTCTGCAGTGCGCCTATCTAAAGGGGATCCTTTTTGGTGTGCCACTCTTGGTGCACACTTTTTTTGTCTATCTAGCCTATCCCCAGGCTGCACGCCTCCACCAACTAGGGGTCTGAGCGAGGTCTCTCCCTATAGTGTTTCCTCTCACCAACAGGTTCCTCTACCTGTCTTTCACCTCAGCTCCCCCTTCCTTTTTGTTACATTTATTATAAACCTGAGCCAATCATTAATAATGGCAGGTTTTCTTTCACGAACTATGGATTTCAATGATTGGGAGGCTGACTCAGAAAATATATTTTCAACAAATCCCATATCTAGAGAAGAACCCACCGTTAATAACATCAAGACGTATTTTCAAAACCTAGAACATCTGTATAAGAAACAATCACGCCTATGGTGGGAGGTGTGCAGCCTCCAAAAATATCAAAAAAGCAAGATGATACCGAGGGGTCTGAGAGTTAACCTCTCTCCATCATATCATAACTTACAAGAGACATTCATTAAGAAATGGGACGAAACTATAACTAAATGTTCACATGACTTAATGATTCTCTTAGTTGACAATGAACTGGCTGAACTTAAAAAGGTTAACATAGACATAGAGAGAAACAAAAAAGAGGCAGTCCAATGGAAGGAATCACCCCATTTTGACAAATATGAAAACATCCTACAGAAAACCACTGACAACTATGTGAAAGGAATAAAAGAACGCAAGCGCATAAAATTTTTGAGAGATAGTGGGGACTACAAGAGTGGTAAAATCTATAAGCACCATTTCCAGGCCGAGAGGGCCAAAATACAGGATCATAGTGACTCGTCCACTGACTGGGACATGTCTGAAACTGAGGACAGTAGTGGGTATCAAAACAGAATAACAACCAGATCTAAATCACAAAGGGACAAAACCCAGACACAAGGGGAGAGTCACAATCCTGAACATTTTTTAGGCCAGGCCCAGGAATCAATAGACTATGGCCCAGAAAGACTAGAAGAGGAGGGATATTGGAGAGGAAGAGGAAGAGGAAGATGGCCAGGACACAGGAGACAGAGGAAAAGAAGATACTAAACAGGGATAATATGAGTCACAATAAGAGTGAAATCATAAATCTCTCTGACATAACCCTCACGGAGGGTCAACTTAGCCTCCTGGAAAAAGGCCTATCCTACGTTCCATCTAATAAATTTGACCTTTTTGAGGCCATTAAAGATATAAACCTCTTCGCACGCAAAATGCTCCTGCACAAATTCTTCAAGAGACGAGGAAGAAATGCGATACCTAATCTATATGAAGAATTTCTGCAAACCCAAGATAAAGAACATCTAGTCAACCTGGTCAACCTCCTGGAAGATGGGGATAAAGACCCTGGAGATGGACCTCACACAACTCTCAAACCCAAAAGCCGATTCACACCGCATCAAGACAGCTGCGCCAACATCTCTACATTCCTCAATTTGGTCACTAAGGATTTGGAATCTCTGAAAGAGACCAGGAAAAAGAGTAATTTGAACCAAGAAGAACAAAAGGCATTAAAGGAAATAAGACATCTGAATGAAATCACCATAAAGCCAGCCGATAAGGGAGGCAATCTAGTGATACAAAAGACAGAAGACTACAGAAAGGAAAATTTGAGACTGCTCAAGGATAAAAAGTGCTACAGAACTCTCTCTGGTGACCCAACAATATCATTTCAAAAAGCGTTGGGTAATATACTACGTAAAGGTTTGGAAATGAAAGTTATATCAAAGAACGAACATGACTTTATGATGCAAAAAGACCCCACTATAGCAACTTTCTATAGCATCCCTAAAGTCCACAAAAATATTAATAAACCACCTGGACGACCTATAGTGGCGGGCATCGGCTCACTCACCGAACCTATCAGTATATATATAGACAAAGTACTAAGAGGATTTGTTTCAACACTACCTTCCTTCGTCCAGGACACCAAGGATGTCCTCAACAAACTTGAAGGAATACAAGTCACTCAAGGTACCTTGCTGGTAAGCTTTGATGTGGAGTCACTATATACCAGTATAAAACACGAGTTCGGTCTCATGGCAGTAGCATACTTTCTATCATCACGTAGTTGTGAATATACTGAACATAATGCTTTTATTGTCGAGCTTTTAGAATTTGTATTGGAACATAATTACTTTTTATTTGATTCCAAATATTACCTACAAATCCAAGGAACGGCCATGGGTACAACATGTGCCCCCACCTACGCCAACCTATATCTAGGCTGGTGGGAGGCCATCAGTGTTTTTTCTGAAGGACTGTCTATGTACACAGAACACATAGATTTGTGGCTACGCTACATAGATGACATCCTGTTACTTTGGAAGGGTACAAAAAAAGATCTGGAAACCTTTCAGCAAATACTTAACCTCAACGATCACAACCTTAAGTTAACATCAGAAAGTAGCCCTAGCAGCATCACTTTCCTGGACCTAAAAATAACTATCAATGAGGATGGTTATCTCTCCACAACAAATCACAAGAAAGAGACTGCCACAAATAGTTACCTCAGAGCCGACAGTTTTCATCCTCAACCCCTCATACGAGGTATCCCCACAGGACAATTCTTGCGCATCAGGCGCAATTGCACAGACATCACGGCATTCAAGGAAGAAAGTAGAAAAATGCGGGATAATTTCCTAGCAAGGGGATACTCAAACCGCCAACTCAAGACGGCATATCATCGTGCCATTAACACACCACGCATTGATTTACTAAAACCATCATCTTTGGATGAGAGCAATAAAAGGAGTGAAATTAGATGCATAGCCACTTACCACAATCAGTGGAGGGATATCCACAGGATACTCACCAAGCACTGGCCTATCCTGACGAACGACGAAGATCTGAAGAAGGTACTTAGAAGCCATCCATCCATCGTCTGGAGAAGGGCACCAAATATTAAGGACCATTTGGTGCACAGCCATTTTACGCTGGGAAACAACAGAAAAAGTACAACATGGTTAAGTGTGAAAGGCTCGTATAAATGCCATCACTGCAAAGCCTGTGGCTATGTCAAGGAAAGCAAGACCTTTACTAATACTGACAACAATAAAACATACACCACTAACCATTTTATTAACTGCAAGAGCAGTGGGATTATCTACTTGATAACCTGTTTATGTGGAAAAAAGTATGTTGGAAAGACAAAGCGAGAACTCCGGAGACGCATCCTGGAGCATATAGGATCTATCAGGAATGCTCTGGATACCCCGGTCTCCCGTAATGTTAGGGACCATCATGCAGGGAAACTTGATGTGCTTAACTTTCAAGGCATAGACCATGTTCCCCCCAGCATTCGCAGGGGGAATTGGGATAAGAAACTCCTGCAGCGGGAGGCCAGATGGATTTATCTGCTCAATACCCACTATCCATCTGGCCTCAATGAGGGTTTTGTTTTCAACTCTTTCCTATAAACCTAAGTGAGTATCTATTTTCATTTCAACTTCACTTACCTTTGTTGCCTCCAATGGTATCTTTGAAATCCATTAAAGTCTACCCTAACTTGTATTACAACCATTAACTTAGGTCAGTTTAGGATGCAGTACCCGTGCATCACCATCTATCAGCATTTGGCGTCCCATGATCGCTATGGCAACTACCGGGTATAAAGAAGCGACTGGGAACCAAGAAACACCCACCCCGGATGAAGTCACAGGAAGTGACGAAACATGCGGCATGTCGGGTCTTTTAGCTGTCTCATGATTCATGATTAACTGCGTCGGCTATCTCCAATAGCTCCTTTGTGCGCTGATCTGTGTCAGAACTATTTGCATTGATACACCCAATTAAAGAGGTGTTAGTGCTGCCACAGGGCGGCACTCGATACTCACTACCAGCACAGTGTACTTGCTTTAAATACTACTGATATCACCGTGCATATGTATCTATGCTGCCTTGTATAGTTGTATAGTTACAGCTGCTCTGACTATCTTTTGTCCCGCATGGTATGCTATATGTCCTCACTGTAGCAGTGTACAAACAAGCAGTACTGTGGCCACACGGGTTTTACTCTACCTGATTCAATATCACAAATGAGCCCAGCACTACGCTAACTACCTTCTCCACTCTTGTAACTATAGGTGCACAGCACCTCCGTACCTGCGCCTACACCAGTGGACATATCAATAGAGTAATTACCTTTTTCTGATGCATGCACGCATTGATATATTAAGCACACACGTCCCGCTAATCAATGGGTTTTGACTAAAATCTGCAGGGATCCAGAGGCACAGCGCACTGTGTGTCACTGTGTACAATCACTGCTAAATGTTTTTAACACATACCTAGTACTCCCTTTGCCCGTTACTCACCAAAATCGGGCCGTCCAGACAGCTAGCCTCTCGCACTGTTCCGGCGCATGCGCAATGCGTACATATACAGATACATGATTCTTCAACTTACATGACGCATGCGCAGTATGCATACAACGTGGATATGCCCCATGTATGTATTGCAAGTCTTGGTATAGCCTAAATCTACAACTATGCTGCAGGGTTAACGTAACCACTTAGACTTCAATGAACATAAGCATCTACTATAACTAGGAAGGGAGACAGAACTAGTGGGAGCATATTGTAACGCCAGACGCAGTTTGAATAGACCAACAGTAGTCTAATCACACAGTATATAGCACAGCACTATATACAGTTTTATATATACACCATTTCATGGAAATTTAATAAAGTTATTTTTATACTACACATCCACCCCTGACCGTCTTTATATTCAGGTCTGCAGTGCGCCTATCTAAAGGGGATCCTTTTTGGTGTGCCACTCTTGGTGCACACTTTTTTTGTCTAATTCATGGATTTACAGTAAATATTATTAGATATTATTTCATTTATTTGAGATATGGGTTTAAATCCCAATCCGTATTTAACCCGTATGGGATCCTAGTATTCAAAGTAAAAATCCAGAAGAGTTCCCTTTTGTCCAATAATTCCAACCTATTACCACCCCTATATGGTTTTTCAATGTGTTCAATCCCTCTAAATTTTAATTTAGTGACATCTCCATATTTACAGGTAGTAAAGTGTTGGGATACCGGATGTGTGAGATCCCTTAGTTTAATTAATCTAATATGTTCTCGCATTCTGGCCTTCAGTGCTCGTGTGGTACGTCCCACATATTGCTTACCACATCCACAGTCCAATAAATAGAATATGAATGTGGTATTGCAATTTATGAAGGATTTTATAGCATATGTTTGTCCTGTATTGAAGGATACAAAATTAGGCGATGGCTCCAAAAAGGTCTGTGCCACCACTCTCATATCCTAGAACAGTACTCGCCAATTAACTGCTCGCTAACAGATCCCCTTCCTGCCTAAAGCACTTTAGGAACAACTCAATTTCCCGAGACCCATGGATGGCCCTGTCTGGCTGCAGTTCTCACCGGGGGGTGGGGGTACCCAAAAGAGTGCCCACGTGTCTCTGGACCACGACTCTACCCCCAATCCTAGACAGTTCAGGAACAATTCCAGGTCCCCCAACTCTGAGTGAACATGTTCGCCAGGAGGTCTCACCTAAAGGGCGAGTAATGTCAGGAATCCACTCCTGGCTTTTCTCGTAGCCTTGCAGGGTGCTGTTGTTCTCACTAATTCCCTCTTTGCAATCAACAGCAGCTGTGTGGGCTATCACTGCAACCTAGCCTTGTACTACCTGTTTGGCCGCCTTGTTCCTGTTTCCGTGTTCCTAGTTCATGTTTCTAGTTCATGTTCCTAGTTCTTGGTTCCTGTCCTGGTTCCTGTGCTGAAGCGTTGGTTTCCCAGCGTATCCTTCAACCCCACGTTCCCAGTGGCCTGCTGCCTTTCTCATAGCAGAGGCCTGCCTTCCGAGTCCTGAGGTCTGCTGCTCTCTCTTCTCGCAGAGGCCTGTTCTGGACTCCTGTGCTGAAGCATTGGTTTACCAGTGTTGCCGGGTGGTGTGCCCACTACGGTCAGCCTTCTCCTTCCTGAGACTGGTACCATGGGCCATGGTCGCCACTCGCTCAGAACCCGCTCCCGCCCTGCAGCTATTACGCTGAAGCGGGACCTAGTTGACTTACCCTGATGTCTCCTATCCTGACCCTGGCTCGTCCAATGACTACGCTGCTCTCTCCAGTCCCGACCCTGGCTCGTTTGACTATGGATTTCGCATTCTGGATCAGCCTGCGCGGTCTAAGGTCGGTGCTTATTTAACCCCACCTCAGCCACGCGGTCCGACCCTGGTTTGTGGCGAGCACAACCGTGACATTCACACACAAACCCAAAGCCTTCTTCAAGAATCCCCCCCCCCACACACACACACATTGAAAGTGAATTTAAAGTTCAAAGAAAAAAAGAGATTTAAAAAACCATCATCTGAATCATGTTTTTGATAAATTACCAATTTTTGTAATTCTTACTTTTTCTTGGGGGGGGGGGGGGGGGCTTTCAATGATTAGGATTATCGTGAATGTAATGAAATATTTATTTTATCAGGAATAAAAAATACAAATAATCATGAATAATACAAAATTCAGTCTTTATCTTCTTTGTACTGTACATGTACTGTAGTTCTTCTGTCAGTTGAAAATTGAGGGCCGGTGGATAATCATGGAAGAATGAAAAATACAAATGATCATGAATAATGCACATTTAAAATAATAAAAACAGTAATACAAATTTTTAGTCTTTCTCTTCTTCGTCATGGCCGCATTGTATTCTGTAGTTCATTGAGAGAGGGGTGGTTTTGTGTAAATGTGTGTACTGTAGACACACTATACACACAGTTCACACAATTTACACATGATACCCCCCGCCCGTCCTTTTTTAGTGCAGCTCTCTGTGAAAAGGAAAGAAAAAATTAGTGCAGTTACAGTAAGTGCATATAATGGCATTGTGTACAGTATTGCTACTCCATATTGAACTATATGCAGTTACTACTGTCAAACTACTGTATACTGGAACTACTGTATGACTACTGTAAAATACTTTGTTACAAGATTGGGAGTGCAGCTCTCTCTGAAAAGAAAAAAATAGTGCAGTGAAGTGCATGGTGTATACTGTAAAACAATCTGTGCCATACTTACCTGTATCATACTGTACTTGGTGTGCCTGTACTTACCATACTACAGTACAGTACTGTACCATACTACTTTCCTGATGCATTCCCATTACGCTGTATCACAATGGGCAACACAGTCGCAATATGGTCGATATATTTATTACATCGTTCCACGGTGAGTACATCGTTCCAAAAACTCAGTATGCCTTTCGACAACTCATCTTTTTTGGAGGGTTTCACCACTTTGCGGATATAGGGCTCTATGCAGTAAGCGGCGAAAAAGTGCGATCGCCAAGGGTACCTTATCGGCATGATTCTGGCGATTTTCCCTCTCCGTATGCAATATGTGCCGAATCCATTCCGAATCCAGCCGAAAACATTAGCGCCGACTCTGGCGATAATTTGCCGATCACACACAGGTGTATCGGCGTGCATGGCGGGGTGCTGTTAGGTCCGCCTAATCTGCTGAAGCAACAATGTATTGGATTGAGCGGCCTATTTAAAGGCACCGTCTAGTGTTATTCATTCTCTGTGTTGTTGGGAGTGAGAGAGAGAGAGACACACAGAGCTGCCCGATTTACAAAGTTCATATTGACTGAGAGAGTTGTTGTGTATTGTGAGACGTTTGTCCTGTGTTGTTTTGTTTACATCTTTGTCTTGTTTTATATTTGTTAGTGTTCAGTGCGATTGGCTTTACATTTGTTTTCTGTTTTTTGTGAGTGCTAGAGGTATGGCCGCAAGGCGTGGGAAGAGTGATGCTGCTGTGAGTGGTAGTGCTAGTCATACGAGTACGCGTCGGAGAGAACGTAGGGTTCAGGGGAGTGATGTTGCTGCGAGTGTGAGTGCTGTTGCTGGGAGTGTGAGTGCGAGTGCTGTTGGGAGTGTGAGTGCTGCTGGTGGCTCTGTTGCTGGTGCTGCTGGTGTGTCTGGTGGTGGGGTGCTTGCTGCTGGGCCTCTTTTGGAGTCTCTTCCATTGGAAGAAGGAGAGTCCAGTCAGCAGCACTCAAACTCTGGGCCTGCACGTGTTCCCAAGAAACGTGTGGAGCGGCCACGTAATCCTCGGTTCAATGAACAGGAAAATACAGCTCTTGTCACGGGGATTCTGGAGCACTATGAATATCTGTATGGCCACTTACTAGGTAAGTCTATCATAGCATTCATTCTTCAAACACATGTTATCCTAGGTCATGTGAGGTGTCTTAATATCTAAATATTATTCCCTAATATATTAAATTTCGAAATAATTGTTACACACATATTTGTCTTATGCTTGACAACGACAATAACAATCAGTCGTACAATTGTCCTCTAGTTCATACAATATTCATGCAAGCTTCCTTACATTTGTATGTTTACACGTAAATGCTCATGTGGTACACATATTACACCTAAACCAGCATGTTTGGTATTTCTTGGAACAGGTAGCAGTTTAGGAAACTGTTCGTTTTTATAATAATAATTAACGTCATATATGATGTATGTATTTCAAGGGCGGACAAGTTCAGCAGCAAGAAAAGAAAAATGGCATCAAATAACATTGGCTGTGTGTGCGTGTGGGAATCATGTCAGGGACCGGAACAATTGTCGGAAAAGATTTGACGATATCA
Organism: Ascaphus truei; assembly: GCF_040206685.1. Classification (NCBI taxonomy): domain Eukaryota; kingdom Metazoa; phylum Chordata; class Amphibia; order Anura; family Ascaphidae; genus Ascaphus; species Ascaphus truei. The sequence goes on from NC_134484.1 coordinate 296,682,626, forward strand.
GGGCAAACTTAAAGAAAAAAATACAAGCACAGCGGATGCATGTTGCTGGCACTGGAGGTGGGCCGCCTGCACAAGCTCTCATATTAACACCATTGGAGGAGCAGATGCGGGAGAAATTTCTTCCCGTGGTCGTGGAGGGTTTGCCCGGGGACAGGGACATTGGAATTTATTCTGCTCCATTTCCACAAGGTGAAAATTTTTACTGTACTAGGCGTGTCGTAGGTAACAGTTCTTATCTATATTTGCGCTGCTACTTATACTTTGTTCACAATATAAGCATACTAACATATATATCTGTATATATGTCTCTCTCCCTATATCTATATATCTATCTATCTATTTATATGTATATCTAGTTGTCCTACAAAAAGGTTACTATTAATTAATATGGTGGCAAATGGTGGCACTGTGTTCTCATTTGCATGTCATATCCCACAATCCCTTGCTGCAGTGGAAACCCTGTATCCTGGACGATGATGGGGAACTACAGGGTTGCAGACCTGTCTGAAACATGCATATTATCATACAGTAATATGTAGTGTTGATGTATATATATATATATATATATATTCATCATTGAGTGTTAATCTATGTAACACCTATAAACATGACATTACTGCCTCATCAACTCTTGCATGGCAGATAGTGCATTCAAACGGCAACATACAGAAATTGCACTCACACATTTAGTGATTTGTAATTAAACATCCTTTGTAGCTTCATGTCATATACACATGCCATAATGTGGAACATGTAGCACATGTTATTCATTTTTGTTCATATGTAGCTCACTTCAGATTATTAATTGGCTCATATACCACTGTGTGGAACCTGCTGCAATTAATATGTAATCACATCGTAGAGGAGAACACAGGGGGTGGGGTTGGCCACCCAGCCACATCACAGGGTCATGTTACGGTCAACGTTTTAGACACGCCTTACAGCTGCTACAACTAAAACTAAATCAGGGTTCTACTGTATGACACCTTGGGGGAGGGACTACAGTTCTTAGAAGCTGCCAAGCTATACAGAAGTTCATAACATTCATTTGAAATGTAAATTCTATGGTAAATGTCACCCACCAGCCCACTATGTATGAAAACGTACGTAAGTCATTGGTTCACTCATATGTTCTTTCAACATTATAGAAAAGGCACATTATCACAACATTACCATCTGTGACCAACACACTTCATGTGTTGTTCAATGTTAGCCACATTGAGCGCTACAGTTGCTTCTATTAATTGTTCACACATATCCCATACAAATTTGGTTACCATTTCCACCATCACATACTGAATTATAAACAGAGTCAACTTTGCTGTGATGTATTGATGTACATTATCATTTGTATCTTACTACACAAGATATGCATTGTATGTCCAATTGTCAAAATGTTTCTACTAACCATTACGTCATAAACATACTATGTTCTATGGTATTTACAAAACAACAGCACATTAGTCACACATGTACATTTAAATGGATAATGTACAGCTTGGCAGAAACATCTTTTCATTTCATTAAGTCATGTTTTTATATTAACATAAATACTCCAAATACACAAACTCTATGTTAATTATGTACACGTGGCAAACTAAATCTTATGTTCTTCTTTTATATAGTTGCTCCCAGACCTCATGTGTCACCTCATACTGAAAAAATCTCATCACCTGCTTCATCCAGCTCCTCGTCAACGATGGAAGGTGAGTGTATGAGGTGCATGACATGTAATGTGTACCTTTGTAGATGTTATGTTGCCATGCTAACTAAATGCCTTTCACATGGAATTAACTTCCCATCAGTTCTTGTCATATAAAATGTAGTTTACAATGTCAACATGTATTGTGTGTGATATGAACTATCAGCTATGATTTGTGAGGTTACAACAACCTTTCATTCATTCTTCTTTCACACTGAGTCCAAACATAATTGTTACTTCAAACTACATTTTAATTTGACACAACAGAAAAGTTATAACATGTTATGTGTTACACTGTGAGAACAACTCTCATTATATTGACAAAAGAAGTTACATGGCAGTTCATAATGTCTTTATTTATTTATAGAAGCTGATGTTGACAATGAAGGAAACATTCAATTAAGTCAGCATGAACATGTTCCCACTCGACCAGTAACACAGCAATCAACTGCTCCTGCTCATGACACATATTCAGCTATTGCAGCTTCTGAAGAAAGAATCGTGGTTGAAGAAAATCGTCGCCACTCAGATATGATGTCAGTGCTTGAAAGGATGATATCACAGCAGGAAAGGATGATATCACAGCAGGAAAGGATGATATCACAGCAGGAAACTTCGATATCACAAATGTCACAACTAGAAAGAATCTTCATCCAAGTTCCTAAACAAATACAAAATGTAAACAGGACATTACAAGCAATCGTTCAGAATCTAAGCCAAGCTAATCAGTTGAGAATGACTGCTAGAGAACAACTATTCCACTTTACCCCATCTGAGGATGGATCTTTACATGGTGAAAATTTTTCTCCACAGTCATCACTTCTTCATTCCCCAGTTCTGGATGATACCGGTACAGTAGCTGCAAGTTCTGTGCAGGTCCCTGTCAACATGGAACCGCTTACATCTGGTCAAAATCAGCAACAGACACCTACAACTGAGACACGAAAAAGAAACTTAGGCAAACAATTATTAATAACCAGTTTTTGGAGCAAGTTTAAAAAACCTCTACAGGAAACGGCTCCACCATCAGTCGTGCAATGTGTATCAACTCCTTCACTATTGCCACAACCCACACCCAGTGGCTCTGAACTGTCACAGCCCACAACCAGTGGGCCTGAACTGTCACAGCCCACAACCAGTGGCCCTGAACTGTCACTGCCCACAACCAGTGGCCCTGAACTGTCACAGGCGAGTACAAGTCATACAGTGAAGGGCAAAGTAGTTGGCAAACGGAAAAGGCTAACACAACAGGCAACAAGAAGGCCTGTGACTAGATCTCAAAAGGAAAAATAATAATAAATAATTACAATCACTAAATCTGTTGTTGGCCTGGTGGTGTTTAAAGCAGAAAATTAAATGAATACAGTATGTATGATTAAGTCCTAATGCTTCAAAACATTCAAGTATGTCCTTGTAGGTTTAGAAATGTTCCGTGTGTGAATTAATGGTTAAATTATAAAATATATTTAGGTATTAATAATTTGATTGATGGTACAACATTACACAGTTGCCATGTTTCTATAAGCTGCCATTCACTTACCTGTTAAACATTGTATGTATGTGTGTGTGTTAGGTAATGTAGATAGTCATTGCATGCTAATATTATTGGCATCAAAAATTAATTAACTATCTATATCACAACATACATTTTAAAGATGTTTTCAGGAGTGTTCACTCTGTAACACATTACTTACCTTCACCTTCTTTCATACTTCATAATGTTGTCATGTCATCATGTATGAGTAGTGGTTAGAATAACATCTGATAGTGTGTATTAATATTTCTGAAGTGTGTATGGATATATGTGCACAAAAACATTGTGTGTGAGAATATATATATATATATATATATCTCAGTGTTGTCAGAAAACAGGCCTTGTGTTAATCACATATACATGTTAGGACACTTGTTTAAATGATGTCAATTATATTATGAACACAATAATTCACTCACCTGTATTACACTTTCCCTATGCTATAAACAAGGCCTACTTACACGCATCAGTGGATTTAGATAACCACTAAATTACATATGTATGTGATTATTTAACAGTATAGGCCTTCATGACTATAAAGAGGCGTTGTTTGCTGTTAATTAGTACTTACACACACCTTACTCTAATAGGCACTCAAACATACTCACCCAGTAATGTTATAAGCTTTCATGACATACTAACTAAATAACAAGGCCTGTTTACATCTAAGGCTTTTAATGTATACATATATCCACACATATATATATATATATATATATATATATATATATATATATATATATATACACATACATATATATATATATACTTATACATATACACACACACAATATAGTTAAATTTTAACACATACACACACATATAGATATATATATACACTGGCGACACACTTTATTCGAGCTCGGCTAGTCCCACGAATTCGGGTATACCCGGGTGTATTGAGGTTTGTGACTGTTTTCTGCCCGAGTGCATTGAGGTATTTTCCAGGCAGGGATTGAAGCATTTTATTCCCGCTGGCTGCAATACTGCACAGTATATATATATATATATATATACTGCATTACAATTCATGAATTTATGCCATCTGGTAGACACGCGAAGCATTGCAGCCTATTAAATCCTAATCATTATCATTTAACAGATCAGCCGCCCGTCAGCCAGGCATGAACCCAGGCTGGGAAGGCAAATGCAACGGGGCTTGTCAGAGGTGAGGAGCGGCGCATTCCAGGTATCTGCCAGGTACATACTGGGTATTTGCTCGAATAAAGTGTGTCGGTGCAGTATATATATATATATCTATATATATATATATATTGTGGCAGGACGGCCTCGCGGCGGGGTCAGTAAGACACTAGACACGGTGGGAAACGTTCAACTATAGTGGTTTATTAGCCACAACCAAAATAAATACGGGTGCACTGTCCCTTTAAGAAACTACTTTCTTGCAAATTAAAGCCTAGTCCCATTAGGGACACTAACTCACTTCTTGAGCCCTTACTAACAGGACAGCCAGCTAATCTGGTCATGCCCAAAACATGCTACACAAACGATAACCAATAAGCATAATAATAAAGTCTTATCTGTTGCAGCTCCAAACAGCAAACAGGAACACGGTTCCGGGGAGCAGGCTGTGTCCAGCCTCGCAGCAATGTTTATCTTTATCCTGGGTTGGGGTCCCAGCTGGTCCCAGCAGCAAAGCTCCTCGCAGGACTGGGGACCAGAGCAGCAGCAGCTGCTACGGCTTCCAAGCCGGGAGAGTTCTCTCCACCTTCCTGTGGAAAAACAAGCTCACCTTGTGTGAGCAACTTCCTGCTTTTTAAAGCACTTGTTTCACTCATGAGTTCAGCCCCTGTTTAATTAGGCTGCAGCTGTGCTTCCTTCTGTCTGAGGAGATTAACACTCTGTGAACTGGCTGCAGCGTCTCTCCATTCACTATTCCAGCCTACTGAGTTAGTGACTCTGTCACAATATATGTCTCAAGAGACAGTAACAGACAGTGTAAGAGAGAGACACAGATAACCAGCCACACACAAATAGAGAGAGATATTTAAACATTGAGAAACAGAGAGAGACAAAAACAGACACAGGTGTGTATGTGGGTCATTATAGGTCAGTGTAAGCAGTAATCTGTTCATTCTATCACTGTTGAATCTTTCACACACATTTTTATTTTAATTGTAAATGATAACTTGTTTTGCACATGTTCATTAACATGAAAAATAAGTTTCGTTTACAGTGAAATGACTATCTTACACAAAGAATGTGTTTCAATTATGTTCCTACATTTGTAGTGGGGGGAAAAACAAAGCCGTTCAACATTGAGCTTGTATTTTAACCTTGGAGGAAACCACACAGAGATAAAATGTAATTTATTTCACATTCAGCAGAAACACTTACTGCACCGACACACTTTATTCGAGCAAATACCCGGTATGTACCTGGCAGATACCTGGAATGCGCCGCTCCTCACCTCTGACAAGCCCCGTTGCATTTGCCTTCCCAGCCTGGGTTCATGCCTGGCTGACGGGCGGCTGATCTGTTAAATGATAATGATTAGGATTTAATAGGCTGCAATGCTTCGCGTGTCTACCAGATGGCATAAATTCATGAATTGTAATGCAGTATATATATATGTACTGTGCAGTATTGCAGCCAGCGGGAATAAAATGCTTCAATCCCTGCCGGAAAATAACTCAATGCACTCGGGCAGAAAACAGTCACAAACCTCAATATACCCGGGTATACCCGAATTCGTGGGACTAGCCGAGCTCGAATAAAGTGTGTCGCCAGTGTATGCGCTGTACTTACACACATCACTTCAACAGAGCAGAAATGGCAGAAGCTTAGGCATTTCACAGCCATCCAGGAAAATCATATACATTTTTGATTTCACAAGCAATAGAATCAACTGAAGCAAAAAAAGCTAGCGTTGCCCACATCTATAACTTGGTTCAAAACAAATATCCATACTATAAAGAAGCGTGCCGAGAATCTAATTTTAAAACTTCAGTACGATTCACTTTATCAACAAATGCATGTTTTGAGCGTGTCCATGATCGCCTAGACCAACGATATGGATGTTGGCAGATTGCCCCATCATTTAAAATTACCATGGAACATGGAACATATGTTCTGTTAAATAGCATTTTTTTGCCTAATAACACTTACAATGGAGCCGCAACGACTGGCGCGTCAGCTGCTATACCTGCTGCAATACCTGCACCCTCCAGCCATGAAGACCAGATGCTAGATGCACATAACTATGATATGTCTCCAAACTTATATGGGCAATACCTATGTGGATGGGAAAACAACCAAAAACTGTACGTACCTCTGGACGTCTTGTTTGAAGAAGACATTGCAGATCCATATGAGCGCCTCATGGAGATGTGTGTGATTCAGGATTCAACGGTTGCCTCAAGCATGGATGAGACTGCTGTGGCTTTGTGGAGCGACCAGTTGCAGCCAAATCACTTTTGAATTCTACAACAATGGTAAATACAATAATCGTTATGCGTTTACTCAGTGTAAATGTCTACATTTGTAAGATCCACCATTTCATAGCCAAATGCGTGGATACAGCTTAACATTGCAGACAGCCTTACATGTAGCGTGCACAAACACGTTATTTTCTATAAGAATATACTACATGACAAAGCATTAAGACACATTGTTGACGGACTCACAAAACCTACTCTAAACTCTTTTAAAGTATAATTTCTACATGTTACCCTAACTGTAACACACACCTCATTGTTTAACATGCAACATAGTAAAAAGTAAAGGGTCGGCCACATATGACGTGGGATACTTGTCATGATCCAAGGCGTCCTTAAAAAGGTTTACGGAAGCAAGCCCCGCCCCCAAACGATGTGCGCACGTCAAAGTGGATTTGCTGTGACAATTGGCTTGCTTATTGTTAGGGTCAGTGCAGTGTGTCATGCGCGCGCGTCGGTGTTTATGTGCGTGCACAGCGCTGGCGGGAAATGTTAATTCAGTGGGAGGAGTGTTTGCGTGCATTTCACGGTGCCTTCACATGACGTCACACGTCTTTTGATCGCTCATTGGCTGATCATCCGTTATTTGCGTGTACACACGTCCGTTACTAAAAGTAATATCAGTACGTGTGTCTAAGTGAATTAGTTTCGCTTCCATAGCATTACTTCCAACCATTAGGCTGCGGTCCCAGTACAGCCTGTGCGCACGGCGCGGCGTGCAGTGTGTGTGTAAGCACCGCCCCTCAATGGGGCTGTGCCCACTGCGCACCGTGACGCAGAAGGTGCAGGCGCGCCGTGCGCCAGGGTTTTTGTTAACTCATTACAATCTCTTTGACTCTTAGCGACGGAAGCGTGGCCACGCCCCCACCTGCGGTTCACCCAATGAGGGCGAACAGCCGCGTGACGTATTGGCCACGCCCCCGCAAATACCCGACCACGCCCCCTCCCGTCGCAAGATTCTCCTCACAGAATGCAGATCGCGGTTAGCGCTGTGACACGTGCCGCCCCCCCCCCCGCCAGCCGCGAGTGTCACAGACATTACTGGGACCGCAGCCTTATATGCTTACTGCTATCAACACCATGGAGGGACATGTATTAAATGCACAGCGTACACATTGTTTTGCGCATGCGCTAAGACTTAGTCCACACAATGGTTAAGTGCGCGCGCAACTGAAGTTCTGCACGCACATTATTATGTATACAGGCACCGGAAATATCATATCCGTAGTAATGCCAGCAAAGCCATTATCAAAATGACAGTTCAGTATCTGTGGTTCGATCCTTTAACTTAAAACATATACGTTAGTTATGCGTGAATAAACAGACTCATATAGAGATGTGTTAGGCGTTGTCATGCACATAAATATATAAATGTGCCATATTTGACCATTATGTGTTTGCTATATTTCACAGATGTCGCGGATGAACACATGTGATCAATGTATGATTTCAAAAGATATACTCGTTATATTATATGATTCTGACAATGAACAAAATCCTATTATAATACATATGTTACAATGCTTTCAGTGCTTCTTGCGCTCATTAACTATGAAGACATAATTGTATCTGCTTAGGCCTATATTTAGTATGCACTAAATTAACATTATGATGTTTCTAAGCACTGAAGTTCGAAGTTTTATAATTTTGTTTATATGTTATACTAACATGATATGTGTTGGTGTGTGAAATATGCAAACAACTGTCTCACTCGTCCAACACATTTGTGTACTACATTGTATAATGTCACGTGTGACTTGTGACATAATGTACATGCTACATAACAAGTACAATACATTGTATGTGAAACTACACAATAACAATAGGTAGGTCATATAAACATTGTTTTCATGTGACAATTAATATTTCACATAAGTTATAATGCTAACCTAACATTCATGAGCTATTGAATATTAATTACACAACCTGAACAAATTAACATTAGTGTGTATATTTTATAATTATGACTAACTATAGTTTAGTGTTTTTATGAAACGTTCAACACAGACAGAACAAAGTGAGTGTGATGAAACAATCAACATTAGTATGTGAATTGTTGTTATTTTTTGTGGGAAAACATGCATGACACAAAAAGTGCCACACACACACAGTGCTGCTGTAATGTGTGCCTATGCAAATGTGACGCAAATTGACGTTGTCATGTTGACATTAGTACTCAAGTATCATGATAATAATGATTACCTTACGTGAATGACATTAAAATTATATTAACAACATTGTCAGTGTGTTGAATGAAGTTAGAAAACTCGCAAATATACATAATTTACATTTTACTTGGAATTCACTTTGTAACACATGTGACATGTATGTCAAATGAACACCCATGTGTGACTTACACATACACATGTAACAATGTTATAAAGAACATGAATATGCATTGATAGAAGAACTAATCACATACATTGTAATGTAAATAATGTATAATACATTGTTGTCTTTACAGGCAACCATGCTTTGAGCGTAAAAATGACTCATGTGCATCCGTGGATGTTATCCTCCATAATATAAATTGTAACACGGTTTATCCCCTTCTCTCCACCCACCCCTATATTACAGGAATGGATTGAGTAAAGTTTTCTACAGTAATTGTAATGTAATGTCCCTATTGTTTTTATTCAACAATTCACATTAACCACCAAGTGTAGAAAAACCCACTTACACTATACTGAAAACACATATTTCTATAGTCACATTTATTTATAAGAAGTGTACCTGTTCCGGTGAGGAGAGGCAATTCAGCGGGCACCACGAGGCAGATGAAAAAAAGTTGCTGAAGCTGGACTGTGCTGTGTAACAAATCCTTTAATAAAGCATGGTTAAAAAGAGGGGGGACGCATACCCCTGCGCCTCTAACGCGTTTCACCCGCAGATTGGGATATACCAGGAGTTAACCGGATGTGACGCCATCCAGCCAATGGGCTGTAAGTATGTCGCGAGCGGCATGATGGGATGCCAAGCTCACTGCCTGACGGCGCCAACACGGAGTGAACCGGATGTGACGTCATCCAGCCAATGAGCTTACGGGCTGCCGCAAGCTGCATGATGGGATACTGAGTCCAGGCTGGATGACAATCGCGCGGCACCACTGGGCATCAGTGTCATGCGTAGTTGGGACTGGAGAGTTAAAAACAAAATTGAAGAGAACATTTGAGCAATCTACGTGTCAAATATGGTATAACAATACAATGCATAATGTTAATAAAGTACAAAAGATTTGAAAACATACATTTCATAGAATATATGTGTATATTGTTGTAGAAAGCAAAATAATAAAGCAATGATAATTAAAAAATAATAAATAAAAACAAGTAATGGCAAAAGGTAATGGGCATTTCCAATATCTAATTATTAATATTCCGATGGTATTAAAACATACAGTTAGTACATTTGTATTATAATTAGTACAGTTTGTTAGTATCATTGTTCAATCAAATAATAATCAATTACAATTAAAGAATTTAAGGATATAATGACATCAGTGCGATTCTGTAATATATCTAGACTAACGAAACACTACATGATACAGCGTAATATTGATCATCAAATTTATCATTATGAATGATAGAATGCACCAGTGTGAACATTGCAGATCTCATTTAAGACGTGGAAGGATGGAGGGAGGAAAAAGGGGAAAGAGAGGGGTGGGTAGAAAGCGGGAAGGGCGAAAGGGGAAGGGAAAAGGGGGAGGGAAAGGGTGGAGGAAGGGGTAGAAAACATCAAAAAACTCCAAGATCAACTGGACAAGTTTGAAGATATGCCAAACTTTGTTACAAATGATAATCTTTTATACCAAAACATTTCCAAACTTGATAAAGAAATTATGGAGAAAAAACAAATTAAATTTGATAGGGATCGCCTGGACTATGAGCGTGGCCAAATATACATCTGGCAAAAACCCCCTCGTCCAACAAGGAATCCCAACGCTCCCAATAAAACCAAAAAACCAAATCAAAGGAATCAACAACATGTACAAGGTCCCAAAGAGAAATCTACACCCAAACCCTCTATACTTAAAAAGAGAACAGGAGACCAATCAAGTTTCTCAGACGCCTCTGACAGTGATTACCGGTCACATGGAGTGTCTTTTTCCACCAGACACACATCTAACCAGAGTGAATATAGCAGTGACCATGACTCAGAATATGGACAGGGATTCAAAAGTGAGCAAAGACCTGCACCATCATTGTTTTCCCAGTCAAAAAACGACCAAGGACTAGGCGTTCCAAGGGAAGAGGGCGCAGTCACAAAAAGGAAAAAGTACACCTGAGCCCAGAAAATAATGTTATTAACATCTCTGGGGTACCCCTCTCTGTGAATGAACTGTCTCTACTCAACAAGGGACTAAATTTTGCTCCTCTTGAAAACTTCAAGTTGTTCAATACCATAATAGATTTACAATGTTTTATTAGAAAATTAGTATTGAAGAAGTTTTTTCATAAAGATGATGCTATTATAAATGATGATGTAACTAATTCCATCCCCGTTATGTTTCAGGACCCTGAGTCAACAAATGACGGTTTAACATCATTCACCGAGTTATGCACCCTTCAGGACATGAACAGTCTTCTAGACGACCAGACTACAGAGGAGGAGGCTACATCTGTAACCTCCTTCCTGGTAGGTTCTAGAGACTCAGGCTTGAAGACACGCTCAACCTTCTATCCCTCACACGTAAAAGGCCCACACATAGCCACATTTGAGAAACTGGTCGAGAGAGACTTATTGTTATTGGAAAAAGGGTACAAATTCACCCCCCATGTCGGCAATAATATGTCCAAAGATGACAAGCTAAGTATTCGAAGCTTGATGACCAACAAAAACTTGGTCATAAAAAATGCCGACAAGGGGGGTGCAATCGTTGTGCAAAGTAATGCCAAATATCGATTAGAAGCATTAAAACAATTACACGACATAAAGTCATATAAAACCCTCAAATCTGATCCCACTGATGTTTTTGCAAAACAGTTAAATAATATTCTTGACTTTGGAGTTATTTTACAAGTGTTAAGCGAGAAAGAAAGAAGCTTCCTGTCTGTTCAAAATCCAGTAATCCCCATTTTTCACCATCTCCCAAAGATCCATAAATCTCTTGTCGACCCTCCAGGGCGACCAATTATATCGAGTATTGGATCTTTGGGAGATGGATTATCCAGATACATTGACATTTTTTTGCAACCACTGGTCCACAAACTTCCGTCATACCTACAAGATTCCACAGACTTATTAAATTCACTTGCTAAATTCACTTGGTCTCCCAATTATTTATGGGTCACCTTAGACGTAACGTCCCTCTACACTATTATTGATCACTCACAAGGTATTACAGCAGCACAATATTTTCTTAATCAATCACTGTTATCACCAGCACAGATCACATTCATTTTAGAATCTATTTTATTTTTACTCACTCATAATTATTTTCTTTTTGACACTACTTATTATTTACAGACACGGGGTACTGCAATGGGTACATCATTCGCACCATCTTATGCAAATTTGTTCATGGGATATTGGGAGCACGCACACATTTTTAGTCACACTAATTCTTTCCGTAAAAATATCACTTTCTATCGGAGATTTATTGACGATCTGTTTTTAATTTGGGAGGGTGACACAAGGTCCCTGACGGAATTTGTGGACCAGTTAAATAAGAATGATTATAATTTGCATTTTACTTTTTCACATCATGAACAAAGGATCGAGTATCTGGATTTACTTTTATCTGTTGACTCATGTCAATCTATTCAATCTGACATCTACAGAAAGCCAAATTCAAGAAATACGTTTCTTAAGGCTAACAGTGGTCACCCACGCCCCTTAATCAAAGGTATACCGAAGGCACAATTCCTAAGGTTGAAACGTATTTGCTCAACAAATGATTCATTTGTAGAGCAATCCAAAGAACTTGCCTTGAGATTTTTCAACAGGGGATACAGTAAAATGGACTTACAGGAGGCGTTCGAATATGCGTGTCAGATTCCACGTACTAAATTGTTGAAGAAAAAGATTAAAATGGATTGTAAAAAAGAATCAATGCCACTCTATTTTATCACACAATATAGCCGCCAAGCAAATAACATCCGGTCCATTATATCCAAACACTGAAACATCTTGTCATTGGACAGTAAACTTAAGCCACACATCGAGAAGTTACCTAAATTTGTGTTTAAAAAGGCTAAGACCATCTCTAACTATATATCACCAAGTATGTATACAAAACCACATATGAAAACCAAGGGTTTTGTTCCCCCGATAGGCTTCTTTAAATGTGGCTTTTGCAAAGTCTGTACTTATGCAAAACCAATCAAAACAATTCAGTCAAAGATAAACAAAAACAAAATCAAACTGAGGAGTTTTATCACGTGCAATACCAACTATGTGATATATCTCTTGACATGCGGTTGTGGCATGGGCTACATAGGGCGAACTATACGGCCATTAAAACTTCGAATAATGGAACACATTAGAAGCATTAAGAACAAAGACCAGAGGTTCCCTGTGGCACGACACTTTATGGAATGTCCCAAAGGAAAGTTAGACCATCTTACTTTCAGTGGTCTAGAATACATTCCACTCCCAGTCCGACGTGGAGATCGTCAGAACATTCTCAATCAAAAAGAGATGTTCTGGATTTTCACACTAGATACCATGACACCAAATGGTATCAACGTGGACTGGGAGATAAAACACTTTTTATAGAATGTTTGCCTCTTGCCACAGGGAACCCTGTATAATAAGCGTTCCATTTTTTGTAGTTCGCCCATGTGGCCCATTAACACACTCTTTTATTCAATGACTATTACTAACATGTTAGGGGGTAGAAATACAATATATATATGAAATTACCCCCGTCTCCATGCAACTTCCAGGTTTAATGTTTAATATACGTTTGATATGTTGAACATATTCTATATTTAGTCCTTGGATTTCGTGACCAATGAAGAGTTATCTATCAGCATGTTTTTGCTCACTTACTCGAGTCCATATGTTTATATATATATGATTACAATATATTTTGATAATATACCTATTCAATGTTCTCCACCCCCCCCTCCCCCCCCTCCCCCCCTATTTCCCTTCTCCCTTTCCTTTACCTTTCCCCTTCCCTCCCCCCCTCCCCTCCCCCCTCCCCGTTTCCCTCTTTGCCTTCCCCCCTCCCCTTTCCATTCTTGCCCTTCCCTCCTCCATCCCCCCCCCTCCTCCCCCCCCTCCTCTCCCTCCCCTTTCCCCATGTCCCTCCCCCCTTCTCTTTCTCTTTTTTCTTCCCTTTTTCCTCCCATCCTCAATTCCCCTTCCTCCACCCTTTCCCTCCCCCCTTTTCCCTTCCCCTTTCGCCCTTCCCGCTTTCTACCCACCCCTCTCTTTCCCCTTTTTCCTCCCTCCATCCTTCCACTTCTTAAATGAGATCTGCAATGTTCACACTGGTGCATTCTATCATTCATAATGATAAATTTGATGATCAATATTACGCTGTATCATGTAGTGTTTCGTTAGTCTAGATATATTACAGAATCGCACTGATGTCATTATATCCTTAAATTCTCTAATTGTAATTGATTACTATTTGATTGAACAATGATACTAACAAACTGTACTAATTATAATACAAATGTATTAACTGTATGTTTTAATACCATCGGAATATTAATAATTAGATATTGGAAATGCCCATTACCTTTTGCCATTACTTGTTTTTATTTATTATTTTTTAATTATCATTGCTTTATTATTTTGCTTTCTACAACAATATACACATATATTCTATGAAATGTATGTTTTCAAATCTTTTGTACTTTATTAACATTATGCATTGTATTGTTATACCATATTTGACACGTAGATTGCTCAAATGTTCTCTTCAATTTTGTTTTTAACTCTCCAGTCCCAACTGCGCATGACACTGATGCCCAGTGGTGCCGCGCGATTGTCATCCAGCCTGGACTCAGTATCCCATCATGCAGCTTGCGGCAGCCCGTAAGCTCATTGGCTGGATGACGTCACATCCGGTTCACTCCGTGTTGGCGCCGTCAGGCAGTGAGCTTGGCATCCCATCATGCCGCTCGCGACATACTTACAGCCCATTGGCTGGATGGCGTCACATCCGGTTAACTCCTGGTATATCAGTGGCCTGCACACGGGTAATGTACTCTTTGAAAAAGCCCAATCTGCGGGTGAAACGCGTTAGAGGCCCAGGGGTATGCGTCCCCCCTCTTTTTAACCATGCTTTATTAAAGGATTTGTTACACAGCACAGTCCAGCTTCAGCAACTTTTTTTCATCTGCCTCGTGGTGCCCGCTGAATTGCCTCTCCTCACCGGAACAGGTACACTTCTTCTACTTGTTACATCAGCCTGGAGCACACAGAACCGGTGGTTTCACACATACGTGAGTACTATTGCTGCCCCATGAGAGCTGCCCCAGGCATATAGGCTAATTCAGTTCAGAGACTGGAGAGGTCAGGGGGGGGTTTCAAGACTCCCCCCTTACAACTCTGCATATCTCTGCCACCTTGTGCCATCTAGGGGATTTATGCACACAGCCTCAAGCACGCATTTTTACACTAAGTGACCCGGTTCTAAAGCAGTTAGATATACTCATTTTTTATCATTGTGGGTTAATACAAAGCTCTGTAGCACCGGGTGATTGGGGTCCTCTACCCCATATTTTTATTTTCACATTTATTTATGTCCGTTGTGTTTACACATCCTGTAACTACTGTTGCGGCCGAGTTTATTAGAAGCTTTACCCGGTCTCGGCCGCAACAGAAACCGGGCGCGCGCCGAGGTGTCCCGGGCGCGCGCCGGAGCCTCGGAGGATCGGTCCTCCGATCGGGGCTTCCCCCTCCATTCTCCGGGTCCGCCGGGTCCCCCAGAGCCCCCCAAGGCAACCCCCACATTAGGAGCAACCCAGGGCTCCCTCGGGGAGCCCTGGGCACGCGTGCCGTGCGCGCACGCTCCCAATGAAGCGTGACCGCGCATCGATGACGCGCGGCACGCCGAGGGAAAGCAACGAGCAAGCCGGGACACCTCCCGTCTTGCGGCTCCAGCCCACTTCAAATAAAGTGTGCCGCCTCTGTATACCTTTATAGATGTTGTGACATCTTATGACACATGTGAGTTGAATACATACCATGAGCAGTCATTGACGTGATTTACCTTGAAAAAGAAAACATGAATGAATATAAAACATTGCCATGACATGTTCATGAAGGGAAGCAACACACCAAAGTGTCTATTTATTGTTAGATATGAAACAACAAGTAGATTTAGTTAAATATAATATGAAAAACACAGTGCTGTACACATCATTGTGATGCATATGTCACACAGCAAAAATAACATTGTATGTAACCATACTGCACTAACTAATGAGTATGGACATAGTAGGTGTATTGTGTATGCATAATCAAAAGGAGCATGTACATAAAATATTAATGTACTAAACATCATTGTTGCACATACTGACAAAAAGTTAAAATTATAAGAATGATAATAGAACGTGTGGATGAATGACATACCGGTGCCACATGCATTTGTCCATACAGCAGAGAAGATAAAGAAGTGCGACCCATATTCATCTGTTTCCTAAGTGAATGGTATTTTGACAAATGTATTTATCATAACAAAGAATGAATATATGTATGTAGTACTATGAACATATATGTATTTGCTTACATGAAAAAAATGTGTTTATGACATTGAGACGTGTCTCAACACCACTGGCTGTTTGCTCAGTGTCAGCTGGTACATTGACGGGATGGTCCTCCTCCAAACCCTGAGTTATGTCTGTTTGCACATTATTTCTGAGTGCCACATTGTGCAAAATGCAACATGCAATGATAATATCAGACACTTTAGCAGGCTTATATTGAAGTGCCCCACCAGTTCTATCGAGACACCTAAATCTTGTCTTGAGAAGGCCAAATGTCCTCTCTATAACGGATCGCGTCGATATATGGGCAACATTGTACCTCTCCTCTGCTTCATTTTGCGGGTTTGGCACCGGGGTCAACAGCCACGGCCTAATTCCGTATCCTGAGTCACCTATAATCCATGGTGCACACATATGAAACAATTAGTGCTAACATTATAACATACAACAATTCCTATAAAAGCAAGAGTTTTGTGCTACCACATCATTATATGTACTCACCCACCAGCCAACCAGGTCCAAAATTGCCTTCTTCGAAAGCATGGAAGACTGATGAGTTTCTCAGGATAGAGGAATCGTGACTGGAACCAGGGAATTTGGCTACCACATGCATAATCTTCATCGTGGCATCGCATACCACCTGTACATTCAGGGAATGGTAGTGTTTACAATTGCGGTAAGCATGCTCACTCTGACTAGGCGGGATCAAAGCAACATGGGTGCAATCTATTGCACCCATCACACATGGTATCCCGGCTATGGCATAAAAGCCATTCCTGACTTCCAGCCACTCTGTGTGCTCTGTAGGAAAATGAATATAATTCCTAGCGCATCTATTGAGTGCACATAGAAACTGGGTAAAGGCCCGCGAGAATGTAGATTGCGAGACCCCGCCCACTATGCCCACTGTTGTTTGGAATGACGCGGAAGCAAGATAATGTAATGAGCACAGCATTTTAACAAGCCCAGGGACTGCACGACCTCTGGCTGTCACAAAATCTAAATCTTCCCGTATCTCTTCATAAAGAGCTAAGATTGCTGCTGAACTCAAACGATAGCGACTTACTATCTCCTCCTCACTCATCCCATCTAACAGGGTTCTCTCCCTGTACAAACGAGGACGAGCCACAACTTCTCTCCTCTCTCTTCTCCTCTCATCTCCTTGCCCTCTCCCTGTTCCTCTCCCTCTCCTGTCCGCGTGCCTGTCACTGTCCCTGCCACTGTCCCTTGCTCTGTCCCTAGGTTGGCCTATGACATCCTCTCCATCAGCAAGGATCTCGTTCACTAGAATGTTCCTCCGTCTCCTAAACAATCGCATCATTTTGAGGTCTGTAGCTGTGAATGAGCAGGTAATTGCCCTCCTTTAAATACCTATGTGATGATGTCAGGTGAGATGCTAAAGTGCAAGGTGTCACATTAACATATCCAAGTAGTTGACTCCCAACCTGTATCCATTTGATCTAACAAGTATTATTTATCTTTATTCAGCAGCCAATCCTGATATTTCACAATGATGTAACGTTAAGCTTTGTTGAAGCATTTACTGGAAAGTATTTGTGGAATGTGTAATGCATGTACCACTTCTGAACGCAACACTCAGTCATCTAATTAGGATACAAGCATGAGATTGACTTAGAAGAAGTTCTTTGCAACATGTGTAATTTGCAATGTTATTGTCACATGTTCACATAAATGAATGATACTGTGCATATTCATACATTTCAGGCATCAGGATAGTTGCTGTTGATTCAGTTTGAAACGTGTAAGAATGAGTAACTATTGTAGATGTGTGTATAAGTTAGCATGAAGTGCTTGTAATGCATGGTGTCCAATGTAAACATGCAATGTGATTGAGTGTCCAATTGCTGACGTCATCAAAAAGGGAGGACACAAAGTACATGTAAACATGAAAAGAAACAACTACATTAACGTTTGATCATGCGTTACACATTGAAAGCATTGTATCATGTATAGCAACATTACTATACACTGCATGTGTTATATGTGTGAAATGTGTAACATCATAAAATAAATTGAAGCACAGTTAAGTAACATGTTGGATATGATATGACCTGTTCCTTTAAGAGTTCAGTATAGGATTTTCCCTGTACACATCATAACATCATGAGTAGTATGACACGCAAATGATGATAACATCTACAAGTACAATGTTATGCAAATAATAAACTTAAGGGGTGACACGATGAAATGAATGCCCTCCACACTGTAATGCTAAGCACATTTGTATTCTGACCAATAAAACGTTAACACTAGTATAATGTTATACGTTCCCGCTCCATTGACTCCATTGATGTAGAGCTGAATTTTTATTTCTAAGTGCCGTTCCGGCAACCTTGCCAATCGTTCTCCCCTCCAACTTGCCAACTTTAGTTGGCGGGACGAATTCCCGATGAAATCTCCATTTTTGAGTGCCGATCAGCAACGATAAGCTGATCTGGGCTACTTGAATAGAGCCGAAGAAAAAAACTGGCGATACATGCCGAAAACAGGCTTTTCGGCAGCCGAATGTCGATAAAAAATTTTCGGCAATAAAAAGTGCCGATTTTGAACACTTATCGGCGCTTACTGAATCTGAAACCCAATTTTGGCACTTAAATGGCGAAAAAAGCCTTATCGCCGCTTACTGCATGAGGCCCATAATCCTTTAGCTGATGCTAGACCATTTCGATAGGATTGAAGTCTGGCGATCTGTCATTGGAGGGGGAAAAAAAGGAAAAAAATTAGTTAAAGAGATACAGTAAACAGTGGGAAAAAATGACACATGGTTACTGTTCCTTACTCCGCTGGCGTCTTCACCCAGTTGATACCGCAGGCAAGAATATGTGCAGTTGACGCGGTGTGCTTTGGATCGTTGTCCTGGTAGAAACGGTGGCCATCTGGGAATTCACGTGTGATGTATTCCACAATCTCTGGCACTATTTGCTCTTGAAAAAAGCTTTATTCATGATTCCTGTAACAAGAAAAGAAAAGTGCTCAAAATAATGCACACTAGTACAGTACAGTGCATAAGGCAACAGCGTGTGAGTTTGGGCCTTATTTTACCGTCAAAAATGACGATGCATCCTGGTCGACGCCTAGAGATGGCACCCCACACATGACTCTTCACTGGGTGTTTTGGACGCGACTTCATAGATATGCGTCCTTTTTTGTGGAATGCAAAGTTTGCAAATCTCTCCAGCGATACAGTAGACTCGTCAGTAAAGATGCAATCCTGAAAATTTTGCCACTTTCAATCCATGCCTGTGCCTAGACCACTCTCTTGATCTTGTTGACGTCCCTTATCATAGGGTTGGCTCTGTAATGATAAGGAATAATTTTATAGGTACAGTACAGTTTATTAAACCACATTTTTACCTCCTGTACTGTCCAGTACTAACCTGACACGTCCATATTTCCATCCAATTCTGCGTCTCATCTTCTTGATGCTGGTCTCTGATACGGTTAGATTGTGATTTTTATGCAGAGTGTCTTTGACCCTTAAGGCACTCTTCTCATCATTCTCTTCACTTATTTGGTCAACCAGAAGTGTTGTCTCCCTACAGGAGACAACAATACGTTACAGTAGCCCACAAGTACAGTACATAATTTATGCTCAGGCCTACAGTATAGCTAAATATATATATTGTATTGTATTGTATGTCTTTATTTATATAGCGCCATTAATGTACATAGCGCTTCACATTAGTAATACATGTGGTAATCAAATAAATAACAGATAATATAAATAACAGATCATGGTAATAAGTGCTTCAGACATAAAAGTAACATTAAGGAAGAGGAGTCCCTGCTCCGAGGAGCTTACAATATAATTGGTAGGTAGGGGAACATTTAGAGACTGTAGGAGGGAATTCTAGTAAGTGCGTCTGCAGGGGACCAAGCTTTACTGTATGTATCGCGTTCAGAATATCCACAGTGCTATTCATATGCTTCTTTAAGCAAGTGTGTCTTAAGGTGGGTCTTAAAGGTGGATAGAGAGGTTGCTAGTCGGGTACTGAGGGGAAGGGCATTCCAGAGGTGTGGGGCAGTCAGTGAAAAAGGTTTAAGGCGGGAGAGGGCTTTAGATACAAAGGGGGTAGAAAGAAGACATCCTGGAGAAGAAGATGCAAGAGTCTGGATGGTGCATAACGAGAAATTAGGGCTGAGATGTAAGGAGGGGCAGAAGAGTGTAAAGCTTTAAAAGTGAGGAGAAGAATGGCGTGTGAGACGCGGGATTTGATCGGAAGCCAGGAGAGGGATTTCATGAGGGGAGATGCTGAGACAGATCTAGGAAAGAGTAGAGTGATTCTGGCAGCAGCGTTTAGGATAGATTGTAGGGGAGACAGGTGAGAGGCAGGAAGGCCGGACAGCAGTGGGTTACAGTAATCAAGATGGGAGAGAATGAGGGCCTGAGTCAGAGTTTTAGCAGTCGAGCAACAGAGGAAGGGCATATCTTTGTTATATTGCGGAGGAAAAAGCAACAGGTTTTAGAAATGTTTTGAATGTGAGGGGCGAATGTGAGAAAGGAGTCGAGTGTGACCCCAAGGAAGCGTGCTTGGGCTACTGGGTGAATGATCGTAGTTCCAACAGTAATGTAGAAGGAGGTAGTAGGGTCAGGTTTGGGAGGAAATATGAGGAGCTCTGTTTTAACCAGGTTGAGTTTAAGGCGGCGGAGGGCCATCCAGGATAATATAGCAGAGAGACATTCAGAAACTTTGGTTTGTACAGCAGGTGTAAGGTCAGGTGTTGAAAAGTATATTTGTGTGTCGTCAGCATAGAGGTGATAATTAAACCCAAAAGATGTTATTAGGTCACCTAGAGAGAGTGTATACAGAGAAAAGAGAAGAGGTCCCAGGACAGAGCCCTGGGGTACCCCCACAGATCAATAGAGGAGGAGAAGGTGTTAGCAGAAGAGACACTGAAAGTACGATGGGAGAGGTAGGATGAGATCCAGGATAGAGCTTTGTTCCGAATTACCAAGAGTATGGAAAATGTGAAGGAGAAGAGGGTGGTCCACGGTGTCAAATGCTGCAGAGAGGTCGAGTAATATGAGCAGAGTGTAATGGCCTCTGTCTTTGGCAGCATGGAGGTCATCAGTTATTTTAGTGAGGGCTGTTTCCGTGGAGTGAGCAGTGCGGAAACCATATTGTAGAGCGTCTAGAAGAGAATAGGTGTTGTCAAAATGGAGCAAGCGAGAGAATACAAGACGTTCAAGGAGTTTAGAGGCAAAAGGCAGGAGGGAGACAGGTCGATAGTTAGAAAGACAGGTAGGGTCAAGCTTGCTGTTTTTGAGTAATGGTATGACTGTTGCATTTTTGAATGAGGATGGAAAGGTTCCAGAGCAGAGGGAGGAGTTAAAAATGTGTGGGAGCGTAGGGATTATAGTAGGAGCAAGAGGTTTTAGGAGATGGAAGGGAATGGGGTCAAGAGAGCAAGTGGTAGAGTGAGAAGAGGCGATCAACAGCGACACATCCTCTTCTGAGACAGTGGAAAAAGAGTCAAGGAAGGCAGGGGGAGAGTTAGGAAGAGGTGTAGGATGGGAGGAAGAAACAGAGGGGATGTTCTGACGTATGGATTCCACCTTTTCCTTAAAATAGTCAGCAAAGTCCTGAGCGGAGATGGAGGAAGGAGAGGCAGCTAAGGGTGGTTTGAGTAGAGTATCAAAGACAGAGAACGGTCAGCGTGGGTTAGACTTGTGCATGTTGATTAGTGAAGAAAAGTATGCTTGTTTAGCTTGCTAGAGGGCAGAGTTGAAACAGGATAGCATAAATTTGTAGTGAAGGAAGTCTGCGAGAGTATGAGATTTCCTCCAGAGGCGTTCAGAGGAATGAGTGGAGGAACGCAGCATGCGCGTGTGGGAATTTCGCCAGGGTCTAGTGTTAGAAGGGCGAGGGCGGCAGAGAGAAAGCGGGGCATGTAGATCAAGAGAGGAGGACATGGCAGAGTTGTAGTTCCAGTATATAATACTGTAATATAATAGTTATATAAATATATAGCGATAACAATAATAATAGATAGATATAGGATAGAGTTATATAAATATATAGCGATAACAATATATATATATATATATATATATATATATATAACATATATATATATAACATATATATATATAACAGATATAATATTAACGGTACTTAATGTGTGTGTGTGTGTGTGTGTGTGTGTGTGTGTGTGTGTGTGTGTGTGTGTGTGTGTGTGTGTGTGTGTGTGTGTGTGTGTGTGTGTGTCAGAATGTGAGTAAACTGTGTACTGTAATGAGGGGGATGTGAGTGCGTGAGTCATAATGAGTAATAATGAAGTGAGTGATAATTAAGGAAAGAGGTGCAACTCACTTTCAAATAGAATTGATTATAAGAATGTAGGAATTCAATTATGATAATAGAGGAAGGAGGTGCAACACAAAAAAAAATTGTACAGTACAGTTTATCTAATAATTGGTAGGAAAATTATTCTGTTAAAAACAATTAGCCATCTAACCAATAAAAGCGCTATTGCAGTACTGCACGGTACAGAAAACATACAGTATTCAAAATACTTTACTTTACTTTTTTTTGGTCTTACCATGGGCATGATAGCTCACTGTGGCTGCTGGTACAACGAGGCCATATGTACTTAACTAGCGTTGAATATCTGCAATTCGTTGTCCTCTCGTGTACATCTCCTTTATTCTCATGCTGAGATCCTTAGAAATCTTTTTAACAGGCTTCGCTGCGTGTAGAAAGAAACACAAGCACAAGAATGTATATTCGATGTTTAGTCTGTGTATTCAATGTGCAGTGAATCCACAAAATTGATGGTGTATTTATACTTTGAGTCACATTAGTGTACGCCCACTTTTAACACCTGTACCTCGGCACCATGCATAAAAGGTGACACACATTGCATAGCCTCCCACTCGATGATCTGTATCTGAGCTTGCCCTTTTCCAGATACTGCATTGTGCCATCTGCTTCCATGGATAAACCCCGATTCTATGGACGCAGGAACCCACTCTCTTCTGCCGTGCCAAAAAAGTGAAAGGCGGAAGCCGTTTACAAGCCAAGGCCAAAGCGAAAGGCTAAGGCTAATAAAGAAAAACTTCTGGCGACTCCAAAGGCTGAGCCTTTTAAGAAGCCTTATTATGTCAAGAAGAAATTCGCTGATATAGACACAAAGCAAAACAAATGGAAGCCAACCAATCGAACCCACAGGTCACCTCCTCCATCACTCCTCGACTACGCTGCCGCTGCTCTCCCGGAAATCCACAGGTCACCTTCTCCATCACTCCTCGACGACCCTGCCGCTTCTCTCCCGGGAACCCCCATCTCACCCTCTTCAGCACCCATCCACCCAGATGTCCACAGCACCCCATGCACAAGATCCAGCTCGTTAGACCACATGCTGAATGGGTTAAGTGTCGATGTCCCTGGGAACTCTATGCTGGTAAAGATAGATCTTCTTTTAGAGACCATGCTAAATATGGATCAACGGATGGAGAAGATGGATCAACGGATGGAGAAGATGGATCAACGGATGGAGAAGATAGAGACTGACATAGCGGGGATACATAATTTGCTTGGAGTTCATGCCCCTGTATCTCTGACGCAGGAGCAGGAGGGTGGCATGGATGGGATGAATGGGACCTTCAACCTTCCATCACCAAGCGCACCCCCTCCATCAGAAGAATATGTGTTCATGTATGCCATTGACGAGGATGACATGACAACCCCATCAAGACCACGCCAGGAGACAACACAGACAAGGCGACCAAGACAGGAGAAAAGCATCCTCCCAGACAACCTACCCTTGCCCTCCGCCACAAGCACACCCGCTCCCAGAAGCACACCCGCTCCCAGAATCCCAACCACATACGCTTGCATTGAGACGGTGCCTGACATCATCTTACGCGACCTGTCCCAGCCAGTCAGGGAAAAGTATAGGTTTGCAAGTGGTGGTGTAGCCCATAAACATGCCATGTACATTTTCAAGCACCACGTGCCCTACGTGGTGTACTGCAGGTGGGCCCACAATGTAAACTACGAAGGGAATCGCGCCAAAAAGGCTCTTCCCGAAAATTTAAGAAAGACTGTTGTGGAGGAATTGCGGCGCTATTTTAACAATTAGCGATCATTTAATGAAAATCGTGAGAGACTCCATAAATGGCATTTTGCGGCATACAAGGCATCGTCCCTGGAAGGACGATCTGCTGGGGATCAAATTCGCTGCGTGATAGTATTGTATTCATACTGTCAATGTTTTTACTTACTGTACACCATACACCTGTAAATGTTTTCACTTGCTGTACTTCAATAAAAAAATGCTGCTTTTTTAAAATTGTATTCTTCAATGTTTTTACTTACAGTACACCATACACCTGTAAATGTTTTCACTTGCTGTACTTCAATAAAAAAAATGCTGCTTGTTTTAAATTGTATTCTTCAATGTTTTTACTTACAGTACGAAATGAAGAAAATCAGGGCTCCACGGATTTGCTCAACAAACTAATTTATTGCCAATAGACTTGACGTTTTGGCCACACAGGCCTTTCTCAAAAGCAGAAATGGCATAATGTGCACAACAGTGAACTCAACCCTCTTATACTGTTGTGCACATTATGCCATTTCTGCTTTTGAGAAAGGCCGGTGTGGCCGAAACGTCAAGTCTATTGGCAATAAATTAGTTTGTTCAGCAAATCCGTTGTCCCCCTGATTTTCTTCATTTCGTTAACCCTGGATTGACACAGAGAATCCTGAACCAGGAGTTGTATCCCCTTTTGATTTTTTATTAGTATGCAGCATTTATTTATATTTTTACTTACACTACACCATACACCTGTAAATGTTTTCACTTGCTGTATTTCAATAAAAAAAATGCTGCTGGTTTTAAATTGTATTCTTCAATGTTATTACTTACAGTACACCATACACCTGTAAATGTATTCACTTGCTGTACTTCAATAAAAAAAATGCTGCTTTTTTAAAATTGAATTCTTCAATGTTTTTACTTACAGTACACCATGAATGTTTTTTTACTTACTCCGCCAGTAATTGTTTCATTGTGTCTCCTTGGGGGGGGGGGGGGAAGGGGTTTAACTGGTACCGTCAAAGTGTGTGCAGGATTACTGTACAGTAGTTACTGTAGTAAACAAAAGAATTTTGCGTTTCAGTGAGGCATGAGGCATACTGTACAGTACTGTACTGTATACTGTAGGCATGCGCATTACATCAAAACGGTATTAAAACACATTATTAGTATTATTATTAGAACACACATACTGTAATACTGCACCGACACACTTTATTCGAGCAAATACCCAGTATGTACCTGGCAGATACCTGGAATGCGCCGCTCCTCACCTCTGACAAGCCCCGTTGCGTTTGCCTTCCCAGCCTGGGTTCATGCCTGGCTGACGGGCGGCTGATCTGTTAAATGATAATGATTAGGATTTAATAGGCTGCAATGCTTCGCGTGTCTTCCAGATGGCATAAATTCATGAATTGTAATGCAGTTTATATATATATACTGTGCAGTATTGCAGCCAGCGGGAATAAAATGCTTCAATCCCTGCCTGGAAAATACCTCAATGCACTCGGGCAGAAAACAGTCACAAACCTCAATACACCCGGGTATACCCGAATTCGTGGGACTAGCCGAGCTCGAATAAAGTGTGTCGCCAGTGTACATGTACAGAATAAATGCATACTTTTTATTTTCGGGGTTTATTATACAGTACAGTATGTAAAAAAGTATTGTATACTTTATGAAAATCAATAAAAATGGCACTGATTCAGATTCAGCAGTGTGCAAGCATCGTTACAAAAAGCGATATCCATCGAAATCCCTCCATTTGCCATTCTCAGCGTGATGACAAAGTTTCTATTCTGAGGAAAAAAAATAAAAGTATTACTGTAATGGTTGGTTCAAATTAGTCTGTCCCCTAAAGAAGTTCCCGCAGTCCCCTCGGTCAGTCCCAACAATAATTTTCTCGGGGGGCATCTCTTGTTCACATACACGCATGCGCCTAGATGTGATTAGACGCATATGCGTTTCAACAAGCTTCCAATGCGCATGCGCCTAGCTGTCCACCAATTGTTCAGTATCTACTGTAGAAGCTGCTCAGCCAATGATATTGCTGGACTACATTTTGGCGAATTGTGACTAAAAGAACTAAATAACCATAAGCAAAGCGATTGATTACAGGAGAATCGCTTTACTGTGCATTGATATTGATATGGTAAAAAAAGAATTTCATACGGCAGCTGTATCCACCATAGACGTTGCCATTCGGTTGGCGCCGAGCCACTGCCAGTCCCGTAGTCTTGATTATACACGTAGTTGACAGGTGACAGCGGGCCTGCTACACCTGTAGTTGACAGCTGATGAAGCTGGAAATCGTTTTGGTACATGCAAGCTTGCTGGTATCTGTACGTATCTTTACGCTCCTCCCTCTCCTCTCTCAGTTCTGCTTCAGACCCTGACAACCTGGTCAGGAACTACAACTCTGCCTTATCTTCCTCTCTTGATCTTCATGCCCCGCTTTCTCTCTGCCGTCCTCGCCCTTCTAATCCCAGACCGTGGCTAAACTCCCACACACGCATGCTGTGTTCCTCCACTCGTTTCTCTGAACGCCTCTGGAGGAAATCTCATACGCTCGCAGACTTCATTCACTACAAATTTATTCTGTCCTGTTTCAACTCTGCCCTCTCTCAGGCTAAACAAACCTACTTTTCATCACTAATCAACACACACAAGTCTAACCCACGCCGACTCTTTTCTGTCTTTGACTCAGACCACCCTCGGCTGCCTCCTCTTCTTCCTCCATCTCACCTCAGGACTTTGCTGACTTTTTTAAGGAAAAGGTGGAATCCATACGTCAGAACATCCCATCTGTTGCCTCCTACCATCCCACACCGCTTCCTAACTCTCCTCCTGCCTTTCTTGACTCTTTTTCCACTATCTCGGAGGAGGATGTGTCACTGTTGATCTCCTCTTCTCCCTCTACCACTTGCCCTCTTGACGCCATTCCCTCCCATCTCCTAAAAGCTCTTGCTCCTTCTATAATCCCTATGCTCACACAGATTTTTAACTCTTCCCTCTACTCTGGTACCTTTCCATACTCCTTCAAGCATGCAACCAGTATACCATTACTCAAAAACAGCAAGCTTGACCCTACCTGTCCTTCTAACTATCGACCTGTCTCCCTCCTGCCTTTTGCCTCCAAACTCCTTGAACGTCTTGTATTCTCTCGATTGCTACACTTTCTCAACACCTATTCTCTTCTAGACCCTCTACAATCTGGCTTCCGCACTGCTCACTCTACTGAAACAGCCCTCACTAAAATAACTGACGACCTCCATGCTGCCAAGGACAGAGGTCATTACACTCTGCTCATATTTCTCGACCTCTCTGCAGCATTTGATACCGTGGACCACCCTCTTCTCCTTCACATTCTCCATACTCTTGGTATTCGGAACAAAGCTCTATCCTGGATCTCCTCTTACCTCTCCCATCGTACTTTCAGTGTCTCTTTTGCTAACACCTCCTCCTCCTCTATTGATCTCTCTGTGGGGGTACCCCAGGGCTCTGTCCTGGGACCTCTTCTCTTTTCTCTGTACACACTCTCTCTAGGTGACCTAATAACATCTTTTGGGTTTAAATATCACCTCTATGCTGATGACACACAAATTTACCTTTCAACCCCTGACCTTACACCTGCTATACAGACCAAAGTTTCTGAATGCATCCCTGGAATATCATCATGGATGGCCATCCACCGACTGAAACTTAACATGGCTAAAACAGAGCTCCTTATACTTCCTCCCAAACCTGGCCCTACTACCTCCTTCCACATTACTGTTGGAAATACGATCATTCACCCAGTAGCCCAAGCACTCTGCCTAGGGGTCACACTCGATTCCTCTCCCTCATTCTCCTCTCACATTCAAAACGTTTCTAAAACTTGTCGCTTTTTCCTCCGCAATATCTCAAAGATACGCCCTTTCCTCTGTTACGCGACTGCTAAAACTCTGACTCAGGCCCTCATTCTCTCCCGTCTCGATTACTGCAACCTCCTGCTGTCCGGCCTTCCTGCCTCTCACCTGTCTCCCCTACAATCTATCCTAAACATTGCTGCCAGAATCACTCTACTCTTTCCTAAATCTGTCTCAGCGTCTCCCCTCCTGAAATCCCTCTCCTGGCTTCCGATCAAATCCCGCATCTCACACACACTTCTCCTCACTTTTAAAGCTTTACACTCTTCTGCCCATCCTTATATCTCAGCCCTAATTTCTCGCTATGCACCATTCCGACTCTTGCGTTCTTCTCAAGGATGTCTTCTTTCTACCCCCTTTTTATCTAAAGCTCTCTCTCGTCTTAAACCTTTCTCACTTCCTTCCCCGCACCTCTGGAATGCCCTTCCCCACAAAACCCGACTAGCACCCTCTCTTTCCTCTCTTTAAGACCCACCTTAAGACACATTTGCTTAAAGAAGCATATGAATAGCACTGGATAATCTTGAACACATGATACATAAAGCGTGGCCCCCTGCAGACGCACTTACTAGAATTCCCTCCTACTGTCTCTAAATGTTCCCCTACCTACCAATTATATTGTAAGCTCCTTGGAGCAGGGACTCCTCTTCCTTAATGTTACTTTTATGTCTGTAGCACTTATTCCCATGACCTGTTATTTATATTATTTGTTATTTATTTGATTACAACATGTATTACTACTGTAAAGTGCTATGTACATTTATGGCGCTATATAAATAAAGATATACAATACAATACATACAACAAGGACTTATAGATCACATTTTTTTTAAACGTGCATTGAACACAAATATGATCTATGTATTTTTACATTATTTTAACAACCTCCTACTAACATTAATATTTAAATTCAAGTTCTAATATTTTTTTTTTCCCCCAAGGTTTGGCGAAAGTGCAAGATGCGCATTTTTACTGTGGCCCAAATGGATGACAACAGTATTCAGATGAAAAAAGATCTTCAGATGTTTTTATACCACCTTCGTCTAAATGCTGATGTTGAGGTGGTTGAAATGGTATGGTTGTTTTTCTATTAGGTGTTTTATTATTCAAACATTTCGAATGTAACAAATGTAATTAAAACCTGGCAGACTACTTCTACAACAGTATAAGAAATGTTATGACTAATTCCGCAATTAGTCCACATTTAATAGTAAAATAAATATGAATATTATATCAGAATCGTGAAAACAATATGAGAACTGACAATGGATACAAACATGATTGGCAGAGAATTACAGAACAGATTGCGTCTGGTATGTGCATGCAAGGTACTGTATATAAGAGGTAAACAAGGTAGGGAAATTCAGAATTGAGTCTAGGACACGTTGCATGCACTGGGAAGTGGGGGGGGGGATTCCTATGATTTTTAGTTGGTACAAAATATAGATTAAATGGAGATATATACAGTTGTGTGAAAAAGAAAGTACACCCTCTTTGAATTCTATGGTTTTACATATTAGGACATAATCATCTGTTCCTTAGCAGGTCTAAAAATTAGGTTAATACAACCTCCGATGAACAACAACACAAGACATACTGTGTCATGATTTATTTAACAAAAATAAAGCCAAAATGGAGAAGTCATGTATGAAAACACTGGCATAAATTTATGAAACACAGAGAAAAGCCTGCAACAGACCCAAATGAATAGTGCTAAAATCAGTATTGTAAAGTGAAAATAATAAATATTACTGACGGTGCTAGGGATGATTGATATATGTAAACAAAAAGAAGAAGAAAATCCCAACTACAGCACTCTAGCATACTGCTGCGGCCGAGTTTATTCGAGCATTTGCCCGTTCTCGGCCGCAGCAGTTACCTGGCGCGCGCCGGAGGGTGCCGGGCGCGCGCCGAAGCAGCGGAGGAGAGGCCCGCCGATCGCGGCTTCCCCCTCTCCTCTCCGGGTCCGCCGGGTCCCCCGGAACCCCCTGCCGCCGTCCCCCACATCGCGGGACACCAGGGCTCCCTCGGGGAGCCCTGGACGTGCGTGCAGGGGGCGCAGGCACCCAATGACGCGTGACCGCGCATCGGAGACGCGCGGCACGCCGAGGGGCTGCCACTTGCAAGCCGGGAATTCTCCCGGCTTGCGGTACTGGCCACACTGCAATAAAGTGTGTCGCCAGTGTACAAAATTATCAAAATTATTAAATACATCACATAAAACAGAAAACAATTAAAATTACCCACAGTGTCCCTGACACAAAATGGAAGCTGAAAACCTCACTTAAGAAAACCCTGTATACTGTACTGAGGCTGAGTCCCCGCTGGCGCTGAGCATGCTCATGCTTAGAGCATGAGCGCCGGGTGTCCTGCAACTTGCGGACGCGCGAGCAGGGGGGGGGAGGATGGGGGGGTGCAATTGCGGGCTATCGAGCGAGCGCGAAAGTTTAAAAATTTTATTTAGAAAAGCGCCGAGCGTGTGTGCCCGCGCATTTGCACGCGCAAATCGCGTGAGCGGGAACATGCATATATATATATGCATATAACCGCTCCAAGCGCCACCCGCTCAGCGAGCTCAGCGCTAGCGGGGACACAGCCTAAGAAGGACTATACTAATATGCACTCAATGCTGGCTAAACCATGAGTGTGGAGGCATGGAATCAGCCTCCTATCACTCTGACCGGCCGGTCAATGCCACAAGGAGTTAAAAATAACCTACCTGTCATGGAACACGAACTACATTTCTGACTCACCCCCCTCTCTCCTTTGCAGTTTCTGCCTGTCAGATCTTATTCTCAGCTGCATGGAGTTTGCACACACATACTATGCCTGTGTACATGCAACAATGTTGCATTTCTTGCCTCTGAGCACGTAATCAGTGAACTGCTACTGCAGCTTCTCCAGTCCTCCCAGTTAATGGACTTTCCCATGTTCTCCCCTGTCTTTGCTGACAGTTAGTGCAGTCTCACTCAACCTTTAGTGTGACCCCTGCCCCTCACTTCCTTTTCCACCCTAGATTACAGTGAGTACAGACCTGTCTGCATCCACCCCTGGTAAGGCCTTTCTCTCTTACCATAGTCTAACCCCATAGAAGCATCCCACATAGAGAAGCACTCTCTGCCTACACTACACCGACAAGTTCCTGTGTTTTCTAATCCAGCAATAAAATTAAGAAAGACATTAAGGACTTGTCATGCTTTGGAAGAGGGAGGACATGAGTTGAGCTTACTGGAATCATTCATACATCATTCGTGACCCTGGTTCCAGGAAACTACCTGTGAAAGGTATGTGTGGTAATTAGGGTCAAGGTCTAACACAGACAAGTATAGTGCACAGAGTGAAACAATCAAAGGTGATCAGCAGATGTGAGCATAACCAGGAATGAGAGAGCGTAAATATATCCTCTAATAATAAGAGTATGATACTTAGCAAAAAAGTCCAATGAGGGTATCTTATGCCAGGAATCAGCTGCTGAAGAAATTGCTGAAGATACAACACCACACTGCACACGCTCCGTTGTTACCAGGAGCGCCACGATTACTTCCACAGCGGGGGAAAATAATGCAATTCAGGGACACCGCAGTACAGACAGACAAATGAGCCCTGACGCGCACGTTTTGCCACCTGCTTCGTCCGGGGGCTTAACATTAATACATGTTGTAGCTGTTTATGTAGTCGCTGCTACTGTGACGTGGAAGAGTTCTGTGAAGTGATAATGCTGGAAACAGCACTTCTGATTGGTAGGTTCCGAAAACACTCCTGCGAGGGGAGGGGTTATCGGAGCAAGGCAGTAATGATATATACATATATATATGTGTATATCTTGATCTTATTTATATCGAAAATGGTAATATCTGTACCAAAACCTACCATAAACCGGTAACTTACCTCAACTATATCGAAGCGGACAGTAACCATTTGAATGTGTGGCTTGACAATATCCCCCAAGGGGAATTGAGAAGAGCAACTGTACTAACAATATGAAGAATAGGCTAAACTCATGCTCAACAAATTTCAATCTAAAAAATATAAGAATACTATATTAGATTAAGCATACTCTAAAATAAATAATATCGATAGGAAAGATCTTCTACAATATAATGAAAGGGAGAAAAAATGTGCTGACAACTTGGAAAAGAAAATCAATGTATCATTTATCACTCAATATAATCCATTAGTTCCACAAATCAAAAAGGTCATTAGAAAACATTGGCCTCTAGTATTAAAAGATCCTATTTTGCAATCACACCTTCCGTTAAATCCAAGGGTACTATTTACCAAAGCTGATACCCTAAAAAAAACATGTGGCCCCCAGCTGCCTTAAATCTTCTCACAAAGTTACACCTATAGGTACATTTTTAGAGCTTCTTCAAATGCCTTGGGTGTAAAATGTGCAAATTAGACCCTCATAGTTCTAAACAAACTATTTTATTTTTATTTATTTTTATTTATAAAAATGTTTTACCAGGAAGTAATACATTGAGAGATACCTCTCGTTTTCAAGTATGTCCTGGGCACAGAGTTATAAAAAATACATGGTTACGATAAAAGAACAGGGTTATACAGGGAATTCACAGACATTTCATGGACAGATAAAGTTGGAAAATTGGGTACAGGGGATAAAGGGCTTATGTGTTTCAGATAGAAATAGAGCAGCTTTAACATCACTTTAACATCAGCGAACGGCAGCAAACGGCTCACACCCTTTGGCTGCCCTTCGGCTGTGCACCTTTGGAGCAACGCAGATGTACGCTGGGTGGGTGAGGTTGAATCTGGTGCGTCTATGAACAAAAAGATCTTTTCTTTGTCCCCTTGGCTCATTAACATTCCAGTGGGTGGGGTTGCCGATTCAACAAAGAACAAGCACATGTTAACCCTTAGCACGCTGGTCCTGTGCAGAGGGGAGCAGTTCTTGGGGGGGCCCTCATCAGGCTGTGCGCCTTTGGAGCAACACAGATGTATGCTGGGTGGGCTGCGTATGTGCTACGGCATGCATGCCATACACCACAGCACAGCACTGCCCTCTATGGGGCAGGCCTCAGTGGCTGTTTGCCCCCCACACGCAGCCTCCCTGAGTGGCAGGAGAGGTGGTGACACTGGGTCTGTGTTGCAGAAGTTTGTCCTCATCTCATACAGGAATAAAATATGATATCAAAAACTTTATCAACTGTGACTCATCTAATAGCATCTATCTCGTACAGTGCCCCTATAAAAAACAGTATATAGGGCGCACTACGAGAAAGTTAAAGTTATGTTTCGCTGAGCACATTACCAATATCCAGAAAGAATTCCTACAACACACATTACAGTATCTAGACACTTCTGTGAAAAGCATAATTGTGACCCTACAGGCATTCAGTCCATTGGGATCGATAAATTGTCTATTAGTTGGAGAGGAATCGATAAAATTAACGCCATCTCCAAGCTTGAGACCAAGTGGAATCCATACAATTAAAACGTTGGTTCCACTTCGTCTCAATACAGATATAGACCTAGGGGCATGTACAGTGGCGGCCGCCTTTATCCTAATGCGGCCGGATCCGCGGCGCTCGGATAATCACGGGCAGATGCGGTTTTTTTTTGGTCCGGGGTGAATTGCGTTATTTTGGCGCTCGTAATATTAGCATTTTATTATTGCTGTCTGCAATACTGCAATACCGTCTAAAAACTCAGGGGGGCGTTCGCGAGCTGTTGTCTTCGAAGTCTAATACTTTAGCAGTTCAACCTACGTCAGTACACAGTCTGCGTGTGCGTGCGCAGTAATTGTAAATTTGCATATTTACATTATACATGCATTTGCAGTGCTGTACAGTATGTCTGATTTGAAAATTGTTGAAACGCATAGGCGTGTACAGTACTGTAACAGTATCACATTTCGGCATACAGTATACAGCACTCTCCCCTCGCTCGCCCTCACACACACACAGGATAATTTACTGCAGTATTTCAACTTCTTATCTTATCTACAGTGCAGTACACCTCTCCCACACCATTCCTTTGAATGTGTGTCTTTCTGGTTTCAATCACATTCCTGCTTGATAGTTGATGATTACTACTGCATGCGCATGTAAATTCACCACTGCTTGCTTGAGTGAGTGACCAAAAAAAAGAAATATATATTTTTTATTTTCTCCTCATTTTTTATTTTTATTTTCTCCACAAGCCTGCAAAAACCATCTTGATATCTGTGCTGTAGCTTTTGACTGCGACCCTGTGCGTTTGATGGTTGATTTGTGTGCTTTTTATGTACAGTACTGTATTTGGGAGTGTAGGGATCATATTATTTTGATGAACTGCCTTTTGAAATTATGTCATTTTCTTTGAACTTCATGCAGCTGTACCCTGTACCCCCTTCCCCCACGCACACACACAAGGCTCGCTCAAGGATTTGAAACTCTTATCCACAGACACCTCTACAGAGTCATTCATTTTCTGAAGCTTGCCTTTGTGTTTTTAATCCGTCCCTAGCCGAGCGTCACCTCACTGCGCCTGCGTGTAATCCTCTTTGAGATGGGAGCTAGCTGATTACTGCGCATGACTCACCCAACCCCCCCCCCCTCCCAACCCTTTGAGGCTTTGTTTACGGTAACGCTTTGGAAAATCCCTTCTCGAATTTGATATGTAAATCTGATTTGCACAGCACTGTGAGAATTGAGAGTTAAAAAAAACATTATCTGATTTATGTTGTTTTGTCATTCTTTCTTTTTCTTTGGTGTACTGTAGGTGTGGGGGGGGGGGGTGGGTTGTTGTCAATGATTATGATTACCATGAATGTAAATAAATATTTATTTTATTTTATCAGGAACCAAAAAAACAAATATAAAACGCTTGCCATTGTGTTTTTAATCCGTCCCTAGCCGAGCATCACCTCTCTATGTGCCTGCGTGTAATCCTCTTTGAGATGGGAGCTAGTTGATGATTACTGCGCATGCGCCTGTATATTCACCACTGCTTGCTTGAGTGAGTGACCAAAAAAAAAAAATATTTTTTTCTCTCCTCATTTTTAATTTTTATTTTCTCCACAAGCCTGCAAAAACCATCTTGATATTACAATATTCAATCTGTGCTGTAGCTTTCGACTGCGACCCTGTGCGTTTGACTGCACATGGTTGATTTGTGTGCTTTTTATGTACAGTACTGTATTTGGGAGTGTAGGGATCATATTATTTTGATGAACTGCCTTTTTAAATTATGTCATTTTCTTTGAACTTCATGCAGCTGTACCCTGTACCCCCTTCCCCCACGCACACACACAAGGCTCGCTCAAGGATTTGAAACTCTTATCCACAGACACCTCTACAGAGTCATTCATTTTCTGAAGCTTGCCTTTGTGTTTTTAATCCGTCCCTAGCCGAGCGTCACCTCACTGCACCTGCGTGTAATCCTCTTTGAGATGGGAGCTAGCTGATTACTGCGCATGACTCACCCAACCCCCCCCCCCCCTCCCAACCCTTTGAGGCTTTGTTTACGGTAACGCTTTGGAAAATCCCTTCTCGAATTTGATATGTAAATCTGATTTGCACAGCACTGTGAGAATTGAGAGTTAAAAAAAACATTATCTGATTTATGTTGTTTTGTCATTCTTTCTTTTTCTTTGGTGTACTGTAGGTGTGGGGGGGGGGGTGGGTTGTTGTCAATGATTATGATTACCATGAATGTAAATAAATATTTATTTTATTTTATCAGGAACCAAAAAAACAAATATAAAACGCTTGCCATTGTGTTTTTAATCCGTCCCTAGCCGAGCATCACCTCTCTATGTGCCTGCGTGTAATCCTCTTTGAGATGGGAGCTAGTTGATCATTACTGCGCATGCGCCTGTATATTCACCACTGCTTGCTTGAGTGAGTGACCAAAAAAAAAAAATTTTTTTTTCTCTCCTCATTTTTAATTTTTATTTTCTCCACAAGCCTGCAAAAACCATCTTGATATTACAATATTCAATCTGTGCTGTAGCTTTCGACTGCGACCCTGTGCGTTTGACTGCACATGGTTGATTTGTGTGCTTTTTATGTACAGTACTGTATTTGGGAGTGTAGGGATCATATTATTTTGATGAACTGCCTTTTTAAATTATGTCATTTTCTTTGAACTTCATGCAGCTGTACCCTGTACCCCCCTCCCCCATGCACACACACAATGCTCGCTCAAGGATTTGAAACTCTTATCCACAGACACCTGTACAGAGTCATTCATTTTCTGAAGCTTGCCATTGTGTTTTTAATCCGTCCCTAGCCGAGCGTCACCTCACTGCGCATGCGTGTAATCCTCTTTGAGATGGGAGCTAGCTGATTACTGCGCATGACTCACCCAACCCCCCCCCCCAACCCTTTGAGGCTTTATTTATGGTAAAGCTTTGGAAAATCCCTTCTCAAATTTGATATGTAAATCTGATTTGCATATCAAATTGCACAGCACTGTGAGAATTGAGAGTTAAAAAAAACATTATCTGATTCATATTGTTTTGTCATTCTTTCTTTTTCTTTGGTGTACTGTAGGTGTGGGGGGGGGGGGTTGTTGTCAATGATTATGATTATCATGAATGTAAATAAATATTTATTTTATATGGAACCAAAAAAACAAATATAAAAAAAATCATGAATAATACATAATGCAGTCTTTGTTAAGTTCTTCTGTCAGATGGAAATTGAGGGTCGGTGGATAATCATGAATAATGCACATTGATAATAATATTAATTAATAATATATATATATATATATATATATATATATATATATATATATATATATATATATATATATATATATATATATAACACACAAAAAAGGAAATTGCTCAACACCTAATATTAAAGGTTAACTCAAGCCCTTAAATTAATGCTGACTATAGGGGTAAAATAAAATATAAACCCCAAATAAAATCAGTTAAAGAAGGTATAGAGCTTGATGGTGCTAGGGGATAATAACAACTATATAGAACACACAAATAAAAAAGACAAAGACAATCCCCTTGTTAGCACTCTAAATTACACCTAAAGAAAATCTACTAATAAAGATTATATTGCAAGAACCAGATGCACTGCCGAGTCAGAAAAATGAACAAGATTTTATTAGAATAACAGCAAGACACACTAACTTAAAAACATGAATATACTAAAGACAGCCTAACAAAATATATGTACCAGTATCAAAAATATATTGGAAAAAAAGGGGACTGTTGATCTAGTGAATAAACTCTATGTTACCACAAAAAAAAAAAAAACTAGAATGTGTCTAAATAGGATCTGTTGCAGCATTTTTGATTTTCTTGATTTCTGCTATTCGCAAGCATTGGAACACATCTTCTACAACCTGATTGACACATGCCTTATGCAATCCTGCTACAGCTGAGTATTAACTCTCTTTGCTGTCTGGGCATTACTTGTCCTTGCAGTGCTATGCACTGCTGTATTTTCTATATGTATGACTCTGTTTGCTAGCATGTCATTAACAGTTATATATTTTGTTTGCTGCATCAGTTCTCATTGTTTTCTTTTTTGGGAATTGCTAGGCAGGGTATGATTATTATTTTTATATCATTTTTTCCCCTGTGTGCTTTTCTCTACCCCTTTTATTTTTGGTAATACATTATCTTTTCTGGCTGTATATTGGGTCATTGATCATATAATTTTCCTCCATGCCACAATCCATCATATATCTCTCTATTAGGCATTTATGCCAGTAGGGATTTATATTATTTTGTATTGCCATTCAGGGTTATATTAAACTATTTTTGTGTCATGATTTACATTTATTTAGACACATTCTAGTTTTTTTTTTTTTTTTTTGTGGTAACATATAGTTTATTCACTAGATCAACAGTCCCCTTTTTTTCCAATATATTTTTGATACATATATTTTGTTAGGCTGTCTTTAGTATATTCATGTTTTTAAGTTAGTGTGTCTTGCTGTTATTCTAATAAAATCTTGTTCATTTTTCTGACTCGGCAGTGCATCTGGTTCTTGCAATATAATCTTTATTAGTAGATTTTCTTTAGGTGTAATTTAGAGTGCTAACAAGGGGATTGTCTTTGTCTTTTTCATTTGTGTGTTCTATATATATATATATATATATATATATATATATAGTAATATAATTTTTTCGTCTTTATCTTCCTCATTCTGTGTACAGTACAGTAGTTCATTGAGAGAGGAGAGGTTTTGTGTACATCATTACTGCAGTTTAGATACTGTACACTTAACTGTACAAACAGTTCACAAACTGTACACGACACCCCCCCCCCTCTCCCCCAGTCCATCCTTTTTTTCTGAAAAAACAAGAAAACAAAAAATTAGTGCAGTTATGTGCATACTGTATTATGGCATTGTGTGCTGTGTAGTACTGTTAAACTAGTCTATACTTGAACTACTGTATACTGTGACTACTGTTAAATAGTTTGGAACCAGATGGCTGGTGCTGCTTTCTCTGGAAAGCAATAAATTGAGCAGTTAGGTGCATACTGTACTGTATTATGGCATTGTGTACTGTATACTGTAGCTACTCCATATTGGACTACAGTACGCTGTTAGTACTGTCAAACAAGTCTATACTGGAACTACTGTATTCTCTGACTACTGTTAAATACTTTGTAACCAGATGGCTGGTGCTGCTCTCTCTGGAAAGAAATTTTTTTAGCAGTTACTGTACTGTAGGTGCATACTGTATTATGGCATTGTGTACTGTACACAGTAGCTACTCCATATTGGACTACAGTATGCAGTTACTGTAGTACTGTCAAACTAGTCTATACTGGAACTACTGTATACTCTGACTATTAGGAAAGAAAACATGTGTGCCATACTTACCTGTATCATACTGTACTTACAATACTACAGTACAGTACTTCAGTATACCATACTACCTTCCCGATGCTTGCCCATTACGCGCGATCACAATGGGCAACACAGTCGCAATATGGTCAATATATTTATTGCATCGTTCCACGGTGAGTACATCGTTCCAAAAACTCAGTATGCCTTGCGCCAACTCATCCTTTTTGGAGCGTTTCACGACTTTTCGGATATATGGTCCTTCAGCTGATGCCAGACCATTTCGATCGGATTGAAGTCTGGCGATCTGTCATTGGAGTGGGAAAAAAAGGACAATTAGTTAAAGAGATACAGTACACAGTAAAAACAGTGGGAAAAAATGAGACACGGTTACCGCACTTACTCCGCTGGCGTCTTCACCCAGTTGATACCGCGCTCAAGGATATGCGCTGTTGACACGGTGTGCTTCGGATCGTTGTCCTGGTAGAAACGGTGACCATCCGGGAACTCACGTGTGATGTTTTCCACAATCTCAGGCACAATTTTGTCTTGGAAGAAAGCTTTATTCATGATTCCTATAACAAGAAAAGAAAAGTGCTCAAAAAACTGCACACTAGTACAGTACAGTGCATAAGGCAAAAGCGTGTGACATACATTTTACTGTACCTTCAAAGATGACGATACATCCTGGTCCACGCCTAGAGATGGCACCCCACGCATGCATCTTCGCTGGGTGTTTTGGACACGGCTTCATAGATATGCGACCTTTTTTGTGGAATGCAAATCTCTCCAGCGAAACAGTAGACTCGTCAGTGAAAATGCAATCCTGGAAAGTTTCTCCACTGTCGATCCATGCCTGGGCCTGGACCACTCTCTTGATCTTGTTAACGTCCCTTATCATAGGGTACGCTCTGTAATGACAAGGAATAAATAATTTTAGAGGCACAGTACAGTTTCTTAAACAACACTTTTACCTCTGTACTGTCTAGTACTAACCTCACACGTCCATATTTCCATCCAATTCTGCGTCTCATCTTCTTTATGCTGGTCTCGGATACAGTGAGATTGTGATTTTCCTGCAGAGTTTATTTGACCCTTAATGCACTCTTCTCATCATTCTCCTCACTTATTTTGTCGACCAGAAGAGTTGTCTCCCTACAATGTACAGAAAAACAACAATCCGGTATTAATTAATTAATATGCAGCAATATATATACTGTTGTTATAAAAATATACAGAAATAACTATAAAATTAGATAGATCTACACAATATATTGTTCTATTAATATGCAGCAATATAAACAATATATATACTATTGTTATAAAAATATACAGAAATAACTATAAAATTAGATAGATCTACACAATATATTGTTCTATTAATATGCAGCACTATAAACAATGATAGATATACTGTATTATATAGTTATATAAATATACTTACGCGTTAGTTACCGTTGGTGTCCTCGTTTGTTGTCTGGTTTTTCCGTGTGCATGATAGCACACAGTGGTTTCTGGCACAACGAGGCCAGAAGCAGCTAACCAGCGTTGGATATCTGCAATTTTGTGTCCGCTTGTGTACATCTCCTTAATTCTCATGCTGAGATCCTTTGAAATATTTTTAACAGGCATTGCTGCGAGTAGAAAGAAATACAAACACAAGAATGTATATTCGATGTTTAGTCGATGTGTATTCAATATGCAGTGAATCCACAAAATGGAAGGTGTATTTATACGTTAATGACTCACATTTGCGTACGCCCACTTTCAACACCTGTACCTCGTCGCCATGGATAAAAGTTTGCACACTTTGCATACAGTAGCCCACCACTCGATGATCTGTATCTGAACTTGCCCTTGTCCAGATACTGCATTGTGCCATCTGCTTCCATGGATCAACCCCGATTCTACGGACGCAAGAAGCAACTCGCCTCTGCCATGCCTGTCACGCAGAAAAAGCGAAAGGCAGGAGCCGTTCCAAAGCCAAGGCCAAAGCAACAGGCTGAGGCCAATAAAGAAAACCTGCTGCTGACCCCAAAGGCAAAGGGTTTTAATACACGTAAGCCTTATTATGTCAAGAAGAAATACGGTGATGTACACTCAACGCAAAACAAATGGCAGCCAACCCATCGAACCCGAAGACCACTTCCTCCAATACAGTTCGACGACTCTGCCGCCGCTCTCCCGGAAATCTACAGCCCATCTTCTCCACTACTCGTCCACGATGCTGCCGCTGGTGCCCCTGAAATCCATGGGTCACTTTCTCCATTGCGCTTAGACGACTCTGCCGCTTCTCGCCCGGAAATCCACAGGTCACTTTCTCCATCCCTCTTCGACGACGCTGCCGCTTCTCCTCTGCCGGAAATCCACAGGTCACCTCCTCCACCCTTCTTCGGCGACGCTGCCGCTTCTCTCCATGGAACCCCCATCTCATCCTCCATAGCACCCATCCACCCAGATGTCCACAGCACGCCATGCACAAGAACCAGCTCGTTAGACCGCATGCTGAATGGGATAAGTGTGAATATCCCCGGGAACTCCATTGTGCTGGCAAAGATAGATCTGCTTCTGGAAACCATGCTAAATATGGATCAACGGATGCAGAAGATGGATCAACGGATGGAGAAGATAGAGACTGACATAGCGGGGATACATAATTTGCTCGGTGTTCATGCCCCTTTATCCCCGACGCCGGAGCAGGAGGGTTGCATGGATCTGATGAATGGGACCTTCGACCACCTTCCAACACCAAGCGCACCCCCTCCACCAGAAAACTTTGTGTACATGTATGGTGTTGAGGAGGATAACATGACAACCCCGTCAAGACCAATCCAGGAGACAACACGGCAACCAAGACAGGAGGAAAGCTACCTCCCAGACAACCTACCCTCGCCCGCCGCCACAAGCACACCCGCTCACAGAAGCACACCCGCTCCCAGAACCCAACCTACATACGCTTGCATCGATACGGTGCCCAACATCATCCTGCGCGAGCTGCCACCGGCACTCAGGGAGAAGTATAGGGTGATGAGTGCTGGTTTACCCCAGAAGTATGGCATGTTAATTTTTAAGCACCACGTGTCCTACTTCGTGTACTGCGAGTGGGCCTATAAAGTGAACTATGAAGGAAATCGCGAAAAAAAGGCACTTCCTGATAATTTAAGAAAGACAATTGTGGAGGAATTGCGGCGCTATTTTTCAATTACAGATGTTTAATGAAAAGCGTTCGAGACTGCATTAATGGCATTTTGCGCCATACAAGGCATCGGCCCTGGATGGACAATCTGGTGGGGTACGCATTTGCGTGAGTGTTCAACTGTTGTTTATTGTTTGTAAATGTTTTGTTCCAGTCCACGAGGGCCGCAAACAGACCCGGTTTTCAAAGGTTATCCTGAAAACCGGGCCTGTTTGCGGCCCTCGAGGACTGGAGTTGAGCAGGCCTGACTGACTGTTCTGTACACCATCCTACTGTAAATGTTTTGACTTGCTGTACTTTAATAAAGGAGATGTTGCGTTGTTTAAATTTTCTGAATAAATTTTTTTTTTTAATATCAACATGTGACTGTAAACCATACTGACTGACTGTAAATGTTTTGACTTTCTGTACATAAATGTTTTCACTAGCAGTAAACCATACACCTGTTGATGTTTTGAATTGCTGTGCACTTAAACTGGTTTTACATTGTACAGTATTTGTAAATAAATGTTTTTGTACTTACTCCACCAATAAAAGAAAATGTTGATTTGTTTTAAATTGTTCCATTGTCTCCTTTTATACTGTAACAAAATACAGTGTTTCTAGAATGTACAGTACTGTCCAGGCATACTGTACTGTGTACTGTAGGCATGCTCAGTACTGTACATTAAGTATACTAAAGTATATTAAAACAATACATGCTGTACGGGTATAGAATACACATATGTACTGGAATACATGTAGAATAAATGCATCCTTTTTATTTTCTCGGGTTTATTATAAAGTATATATATATATATATATATATATATATATATATATATATATATATATAAACTGTAGACTCCGGTACGTGTTTTTTTAAATCCGATTCAGCAATGTGCAGGCATTGTTACACAAAGCGATATTATTCATCGAAATCCCTCCATTTGCCGTTTTCCGCATGAGATGACAAAGTTTTCTTTTCTGAGGAAAAACAAAAATAAAAGTTTTACTGTAATGGTCAGTCCCCTAAAGAAGTTCCCAGTCAGGCCCACCAATAATTTTCTCGGGGGGTGTCTCTTGTTCACATGCGCATGTGCCTACCGTCGATGTGATGACACGCATATGCGTTTCAAGAAGGTTCCAATGCGCATGCGTCTAGCGTACCACCAATTGTTCAGTATCTACAGTACTGTAGAAGCCGCTCAGCCAATGATATTGCTTACAGGAGAATCGCTTGACTTTTGAATCGCACTGATATTGATATTTTCAAAATAAAAAAAAACAGAATAAAATACGGCAACATTACTCACCATAGCATTTCCCAATCAGCTGGCGCCGGGCCACTGCCAGTCCAGTATCCTTGATCATACACGTCGTTGACAGGGACTACTACACTTGTCGTCAGCTGATGAGGCTGGAAATCGATTAGGTACATGCAAGCTTGCTCGAAACTGTACGCGAAATCCGGCTCAGGCTGCAGGTATCCGTGCGGGGACAGACAGCAAGGGTTGTCACTGATGGTCGGACCGTTATTGGAAGCCGGTGCTGGTGCTGGCGCATTGCTTGCCAGCGACTGACATTTCTTACTTGGTTTTAACACGACCTTTCGCATTTTGCCGTCTGCATCATAGATACGGGAAAAACCTGGTGATACACACCAATACCCTCCAATAAATTCGGGATCAATACGAAAAAAACATAACTTTTTCCTTATTACACGCTTCCACACATGAGGATCTGGTGAAAATTTATAAAAGTCATAGTTTTCGATAAAATACTGATAAATTTGAACAACTGTTGCCATCTTATCATCTGTTGCATTAATCGCGGCCCATATTAAATAAGCGTACGTTCTGTCGGGTTTTTGGAACACGGGCTGCACTTGTATACTCATGGCGGTGGGAATCTCTGGACAATAACCAGACCAGAAACTGGTGCTTGTCTTCCTTTAATATGAAAAGCCTAAATTGATACATTATTGTAACCTCTTCCTTCAGTCCCAAGGCCAATTTACAATAGACCACTGTGGTATCTTTTTTAAACGAAACACCTGCAAGTCGACACATTACTGAAGCGCATGCGCATTACAATTCATGAATATCTGCCATCTGCAACCAATTAAATCCGAACCATTCTCAATAAACACATCAACCGTGAATGCAACATGAATGCGGTATGAATGCGGCATGAACGCGGTGAAGTGCGTGGCATTCGAAAAAAATTCCCAGAAAAATGCGGTGATGTTGGAGAATAAAAGGGGCCGCGATAGTATGCAGTAATATGTTTGCTGCTTGCTACATTATTGAGCAGGATATATAAATCTGCACATGTGTGGTAGTGCCCCATTGGTCATATTGGTTGCAATGACCAGAATGCTTTTCTCCTTCCTGATTAATTTTTGTCTTACTTTATTTCTAATTGTTTTTAATTATATTAATTATATTAATGTGATAGATACCACTATGTATATCAATCAATAAGGTGTT
The DNA here is from genome assembly GCF_040206685.1 of Ascaphus truei. Lineage (NCBI taxonomy): Eukaryota > Metazoa > Chordata > Amphibia > Anura > Ascaphidae > Ascaphus > Ascaphus truei. The sequence continues at coordinate 296,727,400 of NC_134484.1, forward strand.
TTTCTTTTCTTTGCATTTCAGTCAATTTATTTTATGTATCAATTTACATTTTAAGGTATTTGTATTAAATGTATGTCAAATGGATTGTTATATTTTAATGTTGTTTTATTTTTTATGGGTTAAAAATGTGTTTCTGCTATTTAGCATATGTAATTGCATATCTGCAGGAATTTTAGCATTGGCTAGCAAATTAACCTATTAGGGGCTAATTCCGTGTATAAATAAATCCTACTCACTATGCAATTTTCCCCTGATGAAGTCTTTAGATAAGACGAAACGTGTAGGGTGGAGGTTCTAACATTATTGTTTAGTCCTCATTTTATTCTCCAAAATATCAGCAATGACAATTTGATAGTATTGTCTTATGAACTTTTGATGGACACTATTCCCTTACTCTACCCCGTCAACGGACGTAACATCACGCTGACGTCAAACCTCGCAATCTCGCGAGATCTGGGGAACAGTGAGGAAGAGATTGGAAGCAGCTGCAGACGGTTCTGTTACATCGCGCAGAGTCTCGGCGTTCCACATGGAGTCAAGAAGAGCCACCATACAGAGCAGCATTGAGGAGAGGATTGTGTATATCCTATATGCTTGAAAAATCTGCTACTTTGTAAGTAGCGTCTATCTTTTGCGCAGTTACTTAATTCACCATATTTTGCCTATTTCTTGCTTTTTTCAGAGACATCACCTATTGGTTTCTACAATTGTCCACAGTCTTGGCACACTGACAATTTTTTTTTCTTTTGGCGCACATCCAGGCTCTATATGAGCTTGCATGGAAGCGGCCTTCCTTTCGTGAGCACGTAAGTACTCTCCCATACCCCCACACGCCTCTCCCATGTCCCTCCTATGCATCTCCCATACCCCCACACGCCTCTCCCATGTCACTCCTATGCGTCTCCCATGCCCCTCCTATGCATCTTCCATGCCTCTCCCATGCCCCTCTTATGCATCTTCCATGCCACTCCTATGCGTCTTCCATACCCCCCATGCCTCTGCTATGCGTCTCCCATGCCCCAGATGCCCCTCCGATGCTCCCACATGCCCCCCCCCGATGCTCCCACATGCCCCACCGATGCCCCCCCCCCCAGGCTCTCCGATGTTCCACGTGTGTCTCCGATGTCCCCCGTGTGTCTCCGATGTCCCCCGTGGCTCTCCGGTGTCCCCCGTGGCTCTCCGGTGTCCCTCGCGGCTCTCTGATGTCCCTGCTGGACACGGTGATTGGGACCTGGAGCAGGACTCCCTGCGCCGGTTCCGCTTAGTCTCGCGGGATTTGGAGCGCTTCTTCACCCACTCTTTCTCCCACGAGCAGCTCTGTTTCTTGTGTGTGTGTGACTGAGTGTGTGGGTGTGACTGAGTGTGTGGGTGTGACTGAGTGTGTGGGTGTGACTGACTGAGTGGGTGTGACTGTCTGGCTGAGTGGGTGTGACTGTCTGACTGAGTGGGTGTGACTGACTGAGTGGGTGTGACTGACTGAGTGGGTGTGACTGACTGAGTGTGTGTCTGACTGACTGACTGGGTGTCTGACTGACTGACTGGGTCTCTGACTGCCTGGGTGTCTGACTGACTGACTGACTGACTGACCAGGTGTCTGACTGACTGACTGTGTGTCTGACTGACTGGGTGTCTGACTGAGTGACTGTGTGTATGTGACTGACTGAGTGACTGTGTGTGTGTGTGTGTGTGTGTGTGTGTGTGTGTGTGTGTGTGTGTGTGTGTGTGTGTGTGTGTGTGTGTGTGTGTGTCTTTGTGTCACTGTGTGTGTGTGTCTTTGTGTCACTGTGTGTGTGTCACTTTGTGTGTGTCACTGTGTGTGTGTCACTGTGTGTGTTTGTGTCACTGTGTGTGTTTGTGTCACTGTGTGTGTTTGTGTCACTGTGTGTGTGTCTCTGTGTGTGTCACTGTGTGTGTGTGTCACACTGTGTGTGACTGTGTGAGACACTGTGTGTGTGTACAGACACACACCCACAGCCACCGTCCCCTGCCCACCCACAGCCACCGTCACCTGCCCACCCACAGCCACCGTCACCTGCCCACCCACAGCCACCGTCACCCAGTCACCCACCTCCTGACCCTCCCTTTCTCTGTCACTCTCTCTGTCACTCTCTCTCTCTCTGTCACCTTCTCTCTCTGTCATCCTCTCTCTCTGTCACTCTCTCTCTCTGTCACCCTCTCTCTCTCTCTGTCACCCTCTCTCTGTCTGTCACCCACACTCTCTCTGTCTCTCTCTCTCACCCACACTCTCTGTCTCTCTCTCTCACTCACCCACACTCTATCTGTACCTCTCTCTCACCCAAGCGCTCTCTGTGTGTGTGTCTCTCTCTCTCTCACCCACACTCTCTCTGTCTCACACTCTGGATATCTTATTTACCATATATATATATATATATATATATATATATATATATATATATATATATCTTAACTGCCGTATACCTACACCAAAATAAATAACCTATACTGCTTTCTTCCAGATCTGACTCAAGCTTCACACGGGAGACATCGGCATCACTCGTAACCCAGAAGACATGTAAGGAACGCCTCCCCTCCAACATATAACATTGCGGGAATGAGATTACCTGGATATCGAGGGACTGCGGATCGGTAAGATCCCAGGCGGGATTGCTGCTTTAGATATTGGGAAGTGGGGGCATCCAGACACTGGTTAAGGGGTTCAGGAAACTAGTCATTCATATCTGGCTTCCCCCCCCCCTATATCTGACATTTATACACACACATGTAACAAGGACTAATTGTAGTATAATGTAATGCAATAAATAAACTTATATAAAAAATGAATGTTCTTACTAGGAATTTATTCAATTTATTTTATTTATTTATTTTTAGGGCTAGGGGTGGAGCTAGGGGGGGGCTAGGTGGCGAGTAGATTTTTTGGTTATTTGTTGACCACTGTGTGTATGTATATATATGTGTGTGTGTGTGTGTGTGTGTGTGTGTGTGTGTGTGTGTGTGTGTGTGTGTGTGTGTGTGTGTGTGTGTGTGTATGTATATATGTGTATACACATATACACATACATATATACATACATATATACATACATACATATACACAGTGGTGTGAACAAGAAAGTACACCCTCTTTAAATTCTATGGTTTTACATATCAGGACATAATAATAATCATCTGTTCCTTAGCAAGTCTTAAAATTAGGTAAATACAATCTCAGATGAACAACAACACATGACATATTACACCGTGCCATGATTTATTTAACAAAAATAAAGCCAAAATGTAGAATCCATGTGTGAAAAACTAAGTATACCTTATGATTCAATAGCTTGTAGAATCACCTTTAGCAGCAATAACTTGAAGTAATCGTTTTCTGTATGACTTTATCAGTCTCTCGCATCGTTGTGGAGGAATTTTGTCCCACTCTTCTTTACAACGTTGCTTCAGTTCATTGAGGTTTGTGGGCATTTGTTTATGCACAGCTCTCTTAAGGTCCAGCCACAGCATTTCAATCGGGTTGAGGTCTGGACTTTGACTGGGCCATTGCAACATCTTGATTCTTTTCCAGCCATTCTGTTGTAGATTTGCTGGTGTGCTTGGGATCATTGTCCTGTTGCATGACCCAATTTTGGCCAAGCTTTAGCTGTCAGACAGATGGCCTCACATTTGACTCTAGAGTACTTTGGTATACAGAGGAGTTCATGGTCGACTCAATGACTGCAAGATTCCAAGGTCCTGTGGCTGCAAAAACAAACCCAAATCATCACCCCTCCACTACCATGCTTGACAGTTGGTATGAGGTGTTTATGCTGACATGCTGTGTTTGGTTTTCGCCAAACGTGGCGCTGTGCATTATGGCCAAACATCTCCACTTTGGTCTCATCTGTCCAAAGGACATTGTTCCAGACGTCTTGTGGTTTGTTCAGATGCAACTTTGCAAACCTAAGCCATGCTGCCATGTTCTTTTTAGAGAGAAGAGGCTTTCTCCTGGCAACCCTTCCAAACAAACCATACTTGTTCAGTCTTTTTTTAATTGTACTGCCATGAACTTTAACATGCTAACTGAGGCCTGTAGAGTCTGAGATGTAACTCTTGGGGTTTTTGCAATTTCTCTGAGCATTGCACGGTCTGACCTTGGGGTGAATTTGCTGGGAAGCCCACTCCTGGGAAGATTGGCAACTGTCTTGAATGTTTTCCACTTTTGAATCATCTTTCTCACTGTAGAATGATGGACTTTAAATTGTTTGAAAATGGCCTTATAACCCTTCCCAGATTGATGGGCAGCAACAATTGCTTCTCTAAGTTCATTGCTGATGTCTTTCCTCCTTGGCATTGTGTTAACACACACCTGAATGCTCCAGACCAGCAAACTGCTAAAACTTCGTCTTTTTACTTGGTGACTTCTTCAGGAGTTGATTGGTCAGTGCAAAGTGACTTGCAGGGGGACCGGTCCTCTGTCTGCTGCAAGCCCAACTGGGCTCCTGATGAAGTCACCAAGCGTGACGAAATGCATAGAGACGTGGTGACGTCATCGCATGCGGACGTGAGAGAGGTGTTTCCGAGTCTCCTGCAACTCCAACCAGCTGATCCTCCCACTGTTGGTATTCAACTACACACGGAGAAAAACCAGGGAGGCACTTTGAGACTCTGTGAGCTTGTGGCAGGAGCTGTATGCGGCTTTTACTGATGATCAGGTGCACAGTATCTATCTCGGACTCCTCCGTCCATGTTAATGACTCCCCCTAGAGATTTCTCTCCCACACATGTGTTTTTTAAGCATCCTGTAAGCGCATTTCCTTGGGACCATTTGTTTTAATAAATATACCATATTTTTACACAGTTACGTGCTATGGAGCTTGCGCTTCTTTTTGTTTTATATATGTATATATATATGTGTTTGCGTGGGTGTATGTGTGTATAAATATATATATATTGTGACAGAAACCAGGGGATGGTAATAAATTCCATATATAGGGCTCCCAGGATACTGAACAGCTTCTATCCTGTTTAGGCTGGAAAGTGCAGCCTTAGAATGCATGCACTCCATCCCACAGTTTGGCAAGTGCTGGAACTGAGGGGTGAGGGATCCAGACCAGAGTTTGTCTGCTGCTTGATTTCTGTCACCTGTCCTGCTAGGTGGAAATCAGGTATGTAAGGCTGATTTCCTGGTTCCTCTCCCCTCTCCCCAAGAGACTGGAGGCAGGAATGCTGCTGGAAGCAGAGAGGGGAAAAGCCTCTCCGCAAACAGGTTAAATCATTTTGTACCTTTATCAAATTGCAAAGTTCTTTATTTTTGTTTGTTGGAAGCGGATAAGCCGCCCCAATCCCAGTCAGGGTAAATCTCAGTTAAGTTATTGCTCAGGTGAGCAGGCTTTTGTTTTGCTTGTGTTTCTTTTGTATGCAGTGTGGCAGTCTCAGTGCCTGGGACTGAATAAACAAGGCAGTAGCCTGTTTAAAGGAACAGCACGTTACGCCTCGTCATTTAACCTACCATTAAAGACCGTGTTCTAACAGTCCTGGACAGACGGCAGAGCCCCGGAGTAAACCGTTTGTCACAATATATATATATATATATATATATAGCAAATGGAAATATTACTGTATGCTCATTTGCATGTCTTAGACAGGTCTGCAACCCCGCCTTTCACCATTATCACCCAGCACATAGCATTTCCACTGCAGCAAAGGATTCTGGGAAATGACATGCAAATGAGCACACAGTGCCACCTTTTGCTTCTAAACCATTCAACATGTCTCCCCTATAGGCTTAAGCTTGCTGCATGGTCACAGCTTTGAGCACAGCCAGGGTTAAGATGCATAGCCAGTAAACCCACCCACAGACAGACTGTTTCGACGTGTGTGTGTGTGTGTGTGTGTGTTGCCCTTATTTTAATTGTTTAATAAAGTTTTGTATTGTATTTGGCTTTAGGGAGTTCAAACACTGTTCCGATTGGCTGTCATGGTCTTGATGAAGCTGTGGGGGTGGGGCCTCCGCACGCGTGCGGATGGATGGAGCACTTTGAGGGGGGATTGAGGGCAGCCAGAGATTGGCCAACTCATCCCGGCCGGGTGGTGGTGCCGTGTGCACCAGGGGACCTGGCAAATGACGTCATCACTTCAGTGATGTCACGGGAGCGTGACCTCCGCGCGCGCAGGTTGGATGTGATGGGTGTTTGAGGGCAGCCAGAGACTGGCGATGTGCCTCCGGACTGAGTAACATCACGGCGGCATTGGCGCGATACGGAATAGGAGGTAAGGGGTTTAAAAGGGTGGGTTTTGGTGTATTTAGACACTCCTTTATAAAGTGCTTCGTGCACGAAACATGTAGGAGGGTTTTGCACCTCTATTCTCTCTTTTTATGGATCAATAAAGTATATTTTTAACCAGCTTTTGACCCACTCTCTTCGCTGTGCGCCTTTACCTCTATGGATGCGGATTGAAATCATTAATTATATTAAATTCATATAAATTTGTAATTAATACAATAATGATAAAAATAAAATATTGGAAAATTCATACTCCTTTCTCAATGGGAAACTATGTTCATATACACATAAATACATGTACAACCACATACCCACACACGTGTGGACATAAGTAAACACATGTACACATGTAGACATACACATACCTACACAAGATAAAATATCAATGCTAGGAGACCACACAACTCTGAGATGTAAAAATTATCCCAACTTAGTCTCAATATACTTTTAATAGCAGAACTCCTCCAAACATCAAATGGAAAGGAAAACTCAAGAAATTAATTAATTTAAGTGTTTAATATTTTTCAGTATTCTAGAATAGCGCAGCACATATTCTCTTTTTCCTTGTCTTCTAATGTTACCCTTAGTGTTACAGTGGAGAACCTCTTGTGGCGCTAAGGCAAGGGGTGCCCTGTGGGACTGGGTATCATTGTGGACAAAGTCCTCTTCTTGAGAATGATGACCTCAAGAAACGGGAGACAAAACATATAGAACACTGCAATAGTGCATTAACCAAGGATGATAATTGACGTGTGAACAGACCAATTTAATAAAACACAAATGCAAAACATAAAACAGCATATATTAATAAAACGACTTGGTGCGGCTGCAATGGTGAATAAAACTTGCTCCGCCGTTAGAAAAATTGGAATCCTACTCACCAAAGGTGGCTAGGACATGTGCAATGGTTTTTGGTATCTTTAAAGCCAGTGGACACCGCTCGCCGTGGGATGACACAAGTCAGCTGCTCGAGGAGATCCGTCTTCCGTGCTCGGAGTCAAACGCTACCAGAGTCTCATCGATCGGCTCCTCCGCTGACGTCACTTCCGGTACTGCTGCGGCACAGTTTATTCGAGCATTTGCCCGTTCTGTGCCGCAGCAGTAGCCTGGCGCGCGCCCGAGAGTGACGGGCGCGCGCCGAAGCAGCGGAAGAGCGCCCTCCGATCGGGGCGCTCTCCCTACCGCTGCCGGGTCCGCCGGGTCCCCCGGAACCCCCTGCCGCTGTCCCGCGATCGCGGGACACCAGGGCTCCCTCGGGGAGCCCCTGGACGCGCGTGCAGGGGGCGCACGCTCCCGAAGACGCGTGACCGCGCGTCTATGACGCGCGGCACGCCGAGGGGCGGCCACTAGCAAGCCGGGAAATCTCCCGGCTTGCGGATCTGGCCGCAGTGTAATAAACTGTGTCGCCAGTGTATCTGCGACGGTGTCCCAGCTACTCCAAAAAACCTTCAACGCGTTTCGAAACTCCTAATTGTGGGTTTCTTCGTCAGGGATAGATGGTACATGAATATGTGCTCCTATTTATACCCCCAGTTCTCTCAATTTTGAAAATAATAATAAAATACCATAATAAGTATTTACAAACAGGAATCAATTAGTTAAATGAAATTAATTGGTCAAAAATAAATTAGAGGTATTAAATGTTTATACTGTATGAAATATTACTTTGAGATAGCAGGCTGTAACAATAACTAATGATGGACTATGGCAATTATAAGTGTAGTACTTGTCGGCAGACAATTCCAATGTCCATATTATTTATTATATAGAATTATTTAAAATTATTTAAGAAAAGCTGAAAGGTCAAATTCCACATTTAACCCCTGCGCACTAAGTGTTTTCAACTCAAAAATCCAGAAGGATTCTCTTTTGGAGATATGATTAATTTTATCTCCTCGCTTACAGAAAGTAGGACACTCGATGGCATGATATTTCAATCCTGCTGGGCTCTGAGCATGTTTTAATTTGAAGTGGAGTGACACATTATGGGATTCAAATCCCCTTTTGATGCTATAGATGTGTTCCCCTAATCTTCTTTGTAGGGTTCTGCCGTGCGGCCCACATATTGTAGACCACACGGGCATTCCAAAAGATAAATTACAAACTGGCTATGACAATTAATTAGTGTTCTAATTGGATACTCTTTCTTTGTGACATAGGATATGAATTTATTTGTTTTAATGCTATGCTGACAAGCTGTGCACTTTGCACAAGGAAAGTAGCCTTTTACAACCTCTCTTGTTTTGGATGAATTTCTACTAAAGGGACAGCTGGGTGATAGTTTCATTTTAAGATTATTTGCTCTCCTAAATTATATTTCTGGTTTTTCTTTCAGATGACTTTTGAGGATCTCATCCTGCCTCAAAAGACCCCAGTATTTCCCAAATGTTTTAATTATCTGTGGTGCTAGAGAATTATACTGTGTAATAAATGCCACTGTGTAATAAATACCACTGAGGGTCTGAACAATTTCGTTTGATCCTGACCAGCTGTCCCTTGGGGATATTCTTAATCCAATTAGGGTTATGGTGACTGCTGGCCAGGAGATAATTGTTCGCTTGTACTGATTTATAGTAAGTTTTTGTCTGGAGAATGTTATTTTCAATATATAGCTGTAGGTCCAAGAACTCAATGCAATTCTTACTTTCTTTAAATGTGAATTTTAAATTCCTATCATTCCCATTTAGATGTAATTTGAACTGCTCTAGTTCACATGGGGTACCTCTCCATATGAAAATTACGTCATCTATGTAACGCTGCCATAGGACCAGATTTACCCCCAACTCCATTTTGGACCAGATGACATCATCCTCCCACTTACCCATATATAGATTTGCGTAGCTGGGGGCAAATCTGGTACCCATGGCGGTGCCACATATCTGTAAATAGAACTGTTCCATAAATAGGAAATAATTATACCTTAGAATGAAGTTAATTGATTCCATTAAGAATTTGGCCAGTTCCACAGGAATTGATTTATCCTGGTCAAGAGTTGAAGTTATTGCGTCACAACCTTTCTCATGTGATATTACAGTATAAAGTGATGTAACATCTGCTTTTACTATAATGAAATCTTGATGCCACCGAATGTCTCTCAAAACCTGTAGGATATGTGTTGTATCCCTTAGGTATGAGCGTAGTTTAATTACATATTGTTGCAAGTGGTGATCAATGAACTGTTATAGGGACGATGTAAGTGATCCTATACCCGATATTATTGGGCGACCAGGTGGTCTCAATAGATCTTTATGTATTTTTGGTATCATATAGAAGATGGGGATCCTCGGATGTATATTAAACATAAAGTCATACTCTTTTTCATTTATGACACCCCCTTCCACAGCCCTCTTAAGTATGAATTGCAAAGTTTCTTGGTATTGTAATGTGGGATTCCCATCTAATAAAAGATATGTATCCTTGTCCCCAAGTATGCGTTTTGACTCTTCAACATAGTAGGGGGAATCCATTATGACGATGCCCCCTCATTTGTCTGCCGACTTTATTACAATCTGATCATTGCTTTCCAATTCTGTTATTGCCTGCTTCTCATCTTTATTTTGATTCTCTCTCCTAATTCCCTCCTTTAGAATGTGCCTCTCCAAATCTGCTGTAACCATTTCAGCAAATGATTCTACTAGATTACCTCTAGCAAATTTAGGATATAAAGTTGAACATGGTTTAAATTTGGTAAACTGTCTTTCTTCCCCTTCTCTAGTGATGTCATTTGATGTCTTGTTTTTTGCAAAGAACCTTTTTAAGGCTAATTTTCTAATGAATTTTTGGACATCTATATATATCCCAAAATTGTTTGGGCCACATGTGGGGGCAAAGGTTAACCCTTTACTTAAGACTTTTCTTTCATTATCTGTCAACTTACAGTGGCGACACAGTTTATCGCACTGCGGCCAGATCCGCAAGCCGGGAGATTTCCCGGCTTGCTAGTGGCCGCCCCTCGGCGTGCCGCGCGGTCACGCTTCTTCGGGAGCGTGCGCCCCCTGCACGCGCGTCCAGGGCTCCCCGAGGGAGCCCTGGTGTCCCGCGATCGCGGGACGGCGGCAGGGGGTTCCGGGGGACCCGGCGGACCCGGCAGCGGTAGGGAGAGCGCCCCGATCGGAGGGCGCTCTTCCGCTGCTTCGGCGCGCGCCCGTCACTCTCGGGCGCGCGCCAGGCTACTGCTGCGGCCAAGAACGGGCAAATGCTCGAATAAACTTGGCCGCAGCAGTATATTTACTGATTTTAAATATATTCTGTTGTTGTTTTAACTTCCTGGCCTCTTTTTTTCGCTTATTGTTCTAGCTGGCCTTTTCTGTCCCTCCTCTTTTGCCTCTTTTTCTATTTTTCGCTTTCTGGAGTTTGGTGACTGTGACGGGAGCTTTGTGACAGGCTATTAATAATACACCAAAATATATATAATATAATATATATATCTAATTGGGTTGAACTGGGACGAGACTTAGATATGATAAAATATAATTTATTCCCTGATAAAGGTGAACACAACAGATTATACAAATAACAGGCAAAATATGGACACTTACTTAAAGATGGAAATGATGAAACAGTCACATCTGGACTGGCAGTTCATACAGCACTCTTCATCATCCCAAGACACGAAAAGCCATGAACAGGCCTTGCATGCAGACATTGCATAGCATTTCTCTCAGCAATCAAGATGGTATAGAAGAACGAACAACACAGGATAAAGGGTGGACAACCGTTTATAAACCTTTTGTAACCCTATCCTTAACATTAAGTACAGGTGATTGGTTTTCAATTACCTGTAGCCACTCACTAGCATGGGAACACATTTTGATACCTGCCCCCCAGCTAGTTGGCACATGCTCAGTTGGACTCTGGGGTCTCATTTCTTCAGCCCCACATTTGCATCAGGAATGCCAGCCAGTCTACTAAACGGAATTTCTGGCAGGAAACCCTTTGTTGTAAGGTGTGAAATGGGACACAGCCTGCTCTGGTTTGAGTCATCTCCGCCCTCCTGTAAACAGTGTAGGTGATAAACTCCTTTGAACAGCACTTAAATTCTAGACATTGGGACGCTTCCCTGGCCATCTGATAACTTATGGCCAAGGGAATTTCCTCTGGTTTCTGCCCATACCTTGGAACACAGTATTAAAGATAATACACAACCATATTAAAATATCCGGTTCCGTTGGGTCCAGCCGGAACTGGGACACCATATGGTCCAATTTGCAACTTGCTACGACCCTCGGAACCAGAGTTACACAAATACACTTAAAACCGTTTCTCATTTTAATACAAAAATCTCCGCTGTAAATTAAATCACGGTTTTTCACTAAATCCCCATTGAAAACAATGGGCTTCGCCGCCATAGACTCTCAATGGCAAACCGCCGCCGTTGGCGGCTATGGGAATCCGCCGCCATAGACTTTCAACGGAGCCACGCCACCGTTGAAGTCAATGGGGGTTTTCCACCATAGCCGGTCAATGGAAATTGGACGCCATTGAAGTCTATGGGAAAAGTCCCGAACTTTCAAGGGGGTCCATACTCCGTCGGGTTGGTCCAAGAGGGTCAAGGATGGTTCTGCAGCGATGACGGAGCAGTGACTATAGGTACCCCAAACCCTGGCCCTCTGGACCCTCCGGAACCGGAGCTATGGATTCCTAAATTTCAGCTTTTCACACTTAGCCGTTTTCTTGAGCTGTTTCTGCCGCCGCCATTGGAACCTATGGCGCGACCCGCTCTTCTCGGTTCGACCCTTATCGGGGGTCCAGGATTCAGGGACCCGGTTGTGGTCGAGTGGGGGGAGGCCTAGGAACTAGGGGCAAAAAGAATTTTATTTCTAGGTGCTCTAGAACTGTTTATTCCCACGCCACTTGTCGTTGAACTTGGCTAATAAGTGATCAAAGCTCTCTTTTAGAAAAAGTATCCGCTTTGCGGTTTTGCAGTTTGGACGGCAGCCAACTCGTTCCTGGAAAGCTCCTTCGAGGGATCTCCATTGAAGTCAATGGGCCCATTGACTTACAATGGGAAACCGCCGCTCCTCCTCTCGGACGCCATCTGCTGGTCTTCATAGGAAACAGGACCAAAACAGCAAGTTTCGCCATTAGAATGCATTGAGCCCTAATGGCGGCCTATGGGACCCTGCAAAATGGTGCCTGAAAAGGCGGGAAAATTACACAAAGGGCTATAATCATTAAAGAACTATTAACCCTTGTACTCCCGGATGAATCCTAGTGTGTGTGTGATGCAGATATAACAATAAAACATGGGAACAGGGGAATACACATTTTCAGGTTATAACAAGGGATAAATCACATTTCTGGACCTCAGCCCAGTTAACCCCTTGTCTCCCTGGTGAGGTCAGGGGATGGCCAAATGGGGTGTAACCCCTTTAATCCCGGGCCAAATCCTCCCCATCGTCACAGTGACTCCAGTCTTTTGTCTGGCTTTCCTCTCTGGAACTCCTGGTCCCTTTCTCTCTTCCAATCTAAAAAAGAAAACATTAGTTTCTTCTCTAGATTGGAATTTTGTGTTCCCCCTAATTTACTATCGCCATTGTTTGTTTTGGGGGCTTTTGTCGGACTGGGTTTCTTTTTTTGTGTATCTTTTTCCTGAATCCCTCTTAATTGATGGAATGGAGAATTCATATGATATTTGGGTTGGATATCTTGATCCTCTTTATTAGAAATATTCTCCTTTCTATTGTCAGTATTTTCTTTTTTATTACCATTGGTTCGATGGCTAGATGGTGTTCTATCATAAGATCTATCATATTTATCTTTGGCAGGTGCCCATTTTTTATCATATCTTCTATAGCCTTTGTGGAAATTCTGGGTTTTATCTGGATTAGGTGTTTTTTTCCAATTTCTATATTTTCTTTGGGCATAATCAATTTTATCCCTATGGTGTTTATTCTTTTTATTCTCTTTAATTTCTGATTCTATTTGCTTTGTCTTTTTTTCTATCCGATCTTCAAAGATTTTTTTATCATGACTGGTGATAGTTTAAAGATATTCTTGAATTTACGTTATTTCATTATCTAATCTACGAAGTAATTGTCTTCTATTTGTAATTAGAAATCTCATCAATTCAAATGAACAGTTGTCCAACAATCTGTTCCATTCATTAACAAATTGATCGCTATTAAAATCAGTTGTAGGCGATTTAAAAATCCTAAGGCCCCGTGGAATCATTTTTTGTTCCAAATATTTTTCTACTGCATCCCATAATTGTCGGGATTCGCTTATTAATAGTTTTTCTAATCTATTTTATGTAGCTTCTAGACCTTCTACTTTTTCATCTTCTTGCGTCACAGGTGTATCATTAGTGTTTTGTGTGGAAAAAATTGAATCTATATCTAAACCTCTACTACTACGTTGGTGAAATAAAGTACTCATATTGTAATACAAATGTAGAAATGTGCTATAAGCACGTTGATAACACAGCAGCTAACACCCAAGATAAACACAGACAAGTGAAATAATAAGTGTACAATAGTGCAATTGTAATTAGTTAAATGAATTTAATTTGTCAAAAATAAATTTAGAGGTATTAAATGTTTATATGAAATATTACTTTGAGATAGCAGGCTGTAACAATAACTATGGCAATCAAATGGGGATTTGAATCCCATAATGTGTCACTCCACTTCAAACTAAAACATGCTCAGAGCCCAGCAGGATTGAAATGTCATGCCATCGAGTGTCCTACTTTTTGTAAATGAAGAGGAGATAAAATTAATCATATTTCCAAAAGAGAATCCTTCTGGATTTTTGAGTTGAAAACACTTAGTCCGCAGGGGTTAAATGTGGAATTTGACCTTTCAGCTTTTCTTAAATAATTTTAAATAATCCTGTATAATAAATAATATGGACATTGGAATTGTCTGCCGACAAGTACTACACTTTTGATTGCCATAGTCCATCATTAGTTATTGTTACAGCCTGCTATCTCAAAGTAATATTTCATACAAACATTTAATACCTCTAAATTTATTTTTGACAAATTAATTTCATTTAACTAATTGATTCCTGTTTGTAAATACTTATTATGGTATTTTATTATCATTTTCATATTTATTTTTATTATAATATTACGATTGTCAAATATCTAATTTCATATTGGTATATCTATCCAATCAATTTCCATCCTTTGGAGGTGCCTCTCCAATATCTATGAATTCCTATCTATATTGTATGTTGTATGTTGTTGAATATGTTTATAGCATTTTATTTCCTAATCCCATTGCCAAACAATTAAGTTTGCTGTATAATGATGATGTATAAGCCATCGATTATTGTCTGATGCACCTATGCTCGGTCGCCAGTATGTGAACACTTAAGTTCTACAAAAAGATTAATTATCCTCATAACCTAGCATTTAAGTGCCAAAATTCCCTAGTAGTCGGAGAAATGCATGTTTAGTAATTACAATTGCATTGATTGTTAGTATCATCTGTATTAATTATTTGTTATATTACATTGTGTAAATGTTCAATCTACCTAGAATATCCAAGTAGGTAACGGTATTAACGGCCGTTTCTAAATTGATTCCATGATGTCAATAGCCCAAATTGAGAGAACTGGGGGTATAAATAGGAGCACATATTCATGTAGCATCTATCCCTGACAAAGAAACCCACAATTAGGAGTTTCGAAACACGTTGGAGGTTTTTTGGAGTAGCTGGGACACCGTAGCAGATACCGTAAGTGACGTCAGCGGAGGAGCCGATCGATGAGACTGTGGTAGCGTTTGACTCCGAGCACGGAAGACGGATCTCCTCGAGCAGCTGACTTGTGTCATTCCACGACGAGCGGTGTCCACTTGCTTTAAAGATACCAAAAACCATTGCACATGTCCTAGCCACTTTTGGTGAGTAGGATTCCAATTTTTCTAACGGCGGAGCAAGTTTTATTCATCAGGTGCAGCCGCACCAAGTCGTTTTATTAATATATGCTGTTTTATGTTTTGCATTTGGGTTTTATTAAATTGCTCTGTTCACACGTCAACTATCATCCTTGGTTAATGCACTATTGTAGTGTTCTATTTGTTTTGTCTCCTGTTTCTTGAGGTCATCATTCTCAAAAAGAGGACTTTGTCCACAATCATACCCAATCCCACAGGGCACACCTTGCCTTAGCGCCACAAGAGGTTCTCCACTCCTACATCCTTTCTGGTTGTGAGATAACCAGAGAAACTTTTTTGGTAGCTCTAGGACTCTTTTTTGGACTCCAAATCACAGGTTTTTTCACGGTTGTATTTAAGCTGTCACGCGAGCGCTATTGTACACTTATTATTTCACTTACCCTTAGTGTTAGCAGCTCTTTCTTAGTTAATTATGAGTAATAATTTTCAAGCACACCTTAATAGGCACTTAGAGGCAACCGGAATATTCCAATAACTTGACTTAGCAGATAGAGTAACAATCAGAACTGAAGATATCAATCCATTATTTGATAATTTGGAGAAACTTTTAATTAGTGAGACCAAGCAACTCTGGGAGGCTGTATCCTTGGAGAGCTATGTGGAACAAAAACGTATCCCAAGGGGCTTACGTATTTTTAAAATGCCAACCTTTGATTTTAATAGTCTTTTCTAAATGAATGGAAGCGTATCTTGGATAGCTGTTCATCTGAACTAATCAGATTGTTAATAGCCCATAGAAAACAATCCCTCCAAAAAATTGATGAGAAGATATTGAATATTAAAGACAAACTAGAACCGTTTAAAGACAATTTAGAACAGCTAGACAAAGAGGTAATTGGTGTGAAACAGAAATAAGACCGATTACGAATCTGGTTGCTATAGAAACTGGGTGAAGCAGAATAGAGATGAACCTGTGCATCATAAACAATAGAAAGCACAGCAGGAATATAGATGCCCAGATTCAAATAGAGGCCGCCAATCCCAACAAGGGACAACTAGTGAAACTAGGCATAGATCTCGATCTCCACCAAAAACTGTACTACCCAAAATTCATAAACCAGTAGTTATAAATAAATCTAGATCTCCTAATAAAATCACGACATGTACCACTCAACAAACCAATGATACATATCATGCCACTAGATCTGTGAGATCTAGAAGTAGGCATACTGTAGGTCTCTCTCAAGGAATGAATCATCACTTTCACAGCTTTCTACTCATTCTAACTATTCAGTTAGGCCTGTGAGGTCTAGGAGTAGGGATAATGAACGTAGCTATAACGAACGTAGCTTTAAAGACCATGCACACACCAATAGATATCAACTATTGGCACAATCGCCTGATGGGGCATCTGGGAACTCCAAAAAGGAGGGACCAAAACAAACATTTTCTTTTTTGAATTGGATACGAGAAAGAGAGAGACCCCCATCGAAAAAGCTAGGAGTAGATCAAGTATCAAGAATCGAAAGAACGAGTCAGAGGAAAGAGGGAGGGGGAGAGTTCAGAAGAGAAAAGCATCACAGACACGTAAGTCAGTAATCTTAATATATAAAATCGAAAGGTTGGTACTAGCTGCAGTGAATCTGATTGGCCAGAGGCTGAGGACCAATCAGATTGGTGGCTCTGACGTCACCCAACTGCCACTCTACACACACACGCACACACACACGCACACACACACACCTCCCTGCCCGGCGCTCACTTTCCTCCCTCCCGGTGGGGGGACAGGCAGTGGCCAAGCAGCCTCCGGAAGGACCCCCTTCCTCCTGCAGCTGCTCCCACCAGATGTCGCTCTCTCTTTCCTCAGGCTATGGCGTCGTTGGCAATACTGAGGCGGTCTGTTCCCGCCTGGCTCCTGTCAGGTGCACACACACACACACACTCACCTCCCTCCCCGGCGCTCACTTCCCTCCCTCCCACCGGGGGGACAGGCAGTGGCCAGGCAGCCTCCGGAAGGACCCCCTTCCTCCTGCAGCTGCTCCCACCAGATGTTGGTCTCTCTTTCCTCAGGCTATGGCGTCGTTGGCAATACTGAGGCAGTCTGTTCCCGCCCGGCTCCTGTCAGGTGCGTGTTTTCCCGCCCAAAGACCCGCCACTGTCCGCGCGCTCACCCCCTCTGCTGGGCACTCGTGTAAAGTCACACAAGATGGCGGCGTTGGCAATAGTGAGGCGGTCTGTTCCCGCCCAGCTCCTGTCAGGTGCGTGTTTTCCCGCCCAAAGACCCGTCACTGTCCGTGCGCTCACCCCCTCCCCCCTCCCACCATCCCCCCCTCGCCGCCCTTGGAGCGTGACGGTTGCTCCCTCTATCAGAGAGGCTACAGGATTTACCCGCGCTGCGGGGTCAGTCAGAATCCAGACATAGCCAGTCGGTGTGTCAATGTCAGACAGAGTGGGCGGACATGCTTTGTGTGGGGTGAGGGCCACCCTCTGTCTATAATAAACACTCATGGCTACCAGCCCCCTTATAAAAAAGGCCTCACCTCCCTCCCCAGCGCTCACTCACCTCCCACTGTCCCCCCCCTCCTGTCCACTTTCCCCCCCCCTGTCCACTGTCCCCTCCCTCCCGCCCCCTCCCTCCTGTCCACTGTCCCATCCCCCCCCTCCTGTCCACTGTCCCTCCCTCTGGGCGGTGGGAGAGGGGGAGCACACAAATAGGGGAGAGAGGAGGGAGCAGGAAATTTAACTCACGGGCAACGCCGGGTCTCTCAGCTAGTTACTACTATATTTAACATTAGCAAATATACCCTGACTGAGTCCGAAAAGAGGGTCCTAAACAAAGGCCTCTCCTTTGCACCTGGCGTGGGTCCAAATAGTTTTCAATTGTATATTGATGTACACACGTATCTTAAAAAGTATTTCATCAAGGATGGCATTACTAGTCAAATCAACAATACTAATTCTGTTTCACATACCATTACTAATTTGAAATCCACTAATGGTACGGCACCATTTAGAAACAAGTCAACGTTCTTTCCCAAACATTTATGTGGCCCCTTTGTCAACACATTTGCGGAGATGGTGACGGAGGACTTGGAAACCCAAAGTCGTTCTTTCAAAATAAAAAAAAAGACAACTTAAGTGTAGAAGAAAAGACCGCTTTAACCAAATTAGAGAAAAATGAAACAATAGTTATAAAACCAGCTAACAAGGGGGGGGGGGTTGGTAGTTATGGATAAAAACTATTATATTATGGAGTCTATGCGAATTTTGCAGGATATCCAAACATACCAAGCCCTCCCCGCAAATAGCTTGGTTGAATACCAATAGGAACTGGCTACATTTTTGAAAATGGAATTAGAAAATCAAATTATATCACAAAGGGAATTTGAGTTCTTAAATATATTATAGAATTCCATTGTTCTATATAATTCCAAAAATCCACAAATGTCTCGAAACACCACCGGGCCGCCCCATCATCTCCGGTATTAAATCCCTAATCTCTAATTTATCGCAATTCATAGACTATCACTTGCAAAAATATGTTGTTAACTTACCCTCGTATTTACGGGACACAACCCACGCGCTGCAAGCCCTGGGGGATATCCAATGGGGGTCAAACTACGTTTGGGTAACAGGAGACATATAAGTCTTTATACGGTAATAGACCACCAACAAGGGTGTCAAGCTATTAACAAAGTGCTGGAAAATGATCCCAGTGTTTCCTCTGAGTTGAGATCCTTTCTTGCATCAAGCACACAATTCATCCTTACACACAATTTTTTTAGTTTTAATCACCATTATTATTTGCAGGTATGTGGGATGGCCATGGGATAGGGTTCGCACCGAGTTATGCTAATTTGTTTATGGGCGTATGGGAAGATGAGAACATCTGGGCCAATTGTCCCCTCGGTACGAACCTGGTGCTATGGCATCGCTACATTGACGACATTTTATTTATCTGGAAAGGGAGTTTAGAAGATTTAATTTTATTCATTTCACATATCAATAATAATAATCGAAATTGAATATTTACATGTAAAATTAGTGCTGAAAAAATTGATTTTTTGGACCTAGAATTATCCATAATTGATAATAAAATTCACACACAGACTCACTATAAAACAGTTCAAGCTAATAATTATCGCCAATTTATTAGATTAAAACACAATAACAATAGTAACGATAACTATCTGATACAAGCAAAGGAACTCAAATCCAAATTTTTGGATAGAAGATACAAAGAAGAACACTTAAAAGAAAGCCTTATCCAAGGACAGCAAATAAATAGACAAGATTTACTTAGATATAAAAATAAATCCACTAATACAGTTGAGAATATACAGTACCTTTTATCACCCAATATAACCAAATGGCCCCGGCCATACGAAGACTCTTAAACATTGGCCAATCCGTTTAAAGGATAGGGATTTGGCCAAGATTCTTCCTGAAAGGCCAAAAGTTACATTTTCTAAAACAGCTATTTTCAAATCCAAAATATCTCCTTGCTGCCCTGTCACTCGGACAGATCAAGTAAATCCTTCTACCAATAAGGGATATATTTGCTGTACTAGATGTACTGCTTGTAAATATAGCAGTAATTCAAAAAGATTTAAATCAAATGTTACGTCACGTGAATACCCACTCAAAACATCAATCCGATGTTCCAGCTCATACGTGGTCTACCTGTTGGAGTGCCCCTGCGGCCTGCAGTACGTGCACATGTACGATCGACGTGCACATCGTACGACACACATGTACTGTAGGATATTGCTTGAATTGCGCCCAAAGAAATCCGAAACCATTAAATTAAACAGATCAACCGTGGATGCCTGGCGGCGTGAACGGTGGTGGGAATGCGGAGTTAATACCGCGTGGAATACAGCAGAGCACACGACATCGGCTCTGTGATTTTTTTCGAATAATGGCCGCTGCAGCTGTATACATATTCACATACACACCGTTTTCTGGTATCGGTGAGATTGCAGTATTACATTTTTTTAACATTTGAGAATATCTATTTTTATTCTGTGTATACTGCTGCGGCACAGTTTATTCGAGCATTTGCCCGTTCTGTGCCGCAGCAGTAGCCTGGCGCGCGCCCGAGTGTGACGGGCGCACGCTGAAGCAGCGGAAGAGCGCCCTCCGATCGGGGCGCTCTCCCTACCGCTGCCGGGTCCGCCGGGTCCCCCGGAACCCCCTGCCGCTGTCCCGCGATCGCGGGACACCAGGGCTCCATCGGGGAGCCCCTGGACACGCGTGCAGCGGGCGCACGCTCCCGATGACGCGTGACCGCGCGTCTATGACGCGCGGCACGCCGAGGGGCGGCCACTAGCAAGCCGGGAGATTTCCCGGCTTGCGGTACCGACCACACTTCAATAAAGTGTGTCGGTAGTGTATTTTAGAGATTAAAGAATTCTAATATTAGAATGGGAACTCTGAACAATTATACTTGCAGCTAAATGCTCTTTGTCATGTTTCATTTGTTTTCATGTACAGCTGTGCCAGCCTTTATTCTAAAGCAGCCTAAGCCGAGCCGCTCTGATAACCGCGGCCAAACGAGCTCTGTTTTCCAACCATTTAGAAATTGACTTTTTTTTTCGATCGGTTTTCGATATGTTTGCGATTGATTTTTTAGCGTTATCTGCAATACCGTCTGGAAACTCAAGTGGGCGATCGCGAGCTGTTGTCTTAAAAGTCTAATAGCAATTCAACCTACAGCCGTACATTTCTGCAAGTCTGTGTGTGCGTGCACAGTAATTGTAAATTTGAAGATTTACATTTGAAGCAGAGATTAATTAACGTTCCGAGTTTATACAGTAGTATGAGGCTTCTTAGCCATACACATAAAAAATATGAGGACACATACTGTACTGTATACATGATAATAGAGGGAAAAGAAGTACAGTATTACAAAAATATAACGTTGCGTCTTCCGACTATAAAATCATCTCATTTCTATATGTATTATTTATTATTCAGTACGTTTGCTAGGCTTGCTCTTCTTTTCATACTGTTTTTATTTTATGCGCATGCGTGTATGTCTCATTGGAACTTTGTAGAAACGCATTTGCATATCATTCTACTGTATTTCTGTGCATGCGTGTATGTCTCTTTGGAACCTTGTTGAAACGCACATGCGTATCATCACATTTATGCACATGCGTGTATGACTTCCCATTCAATTAGAATTTAAAGAAAAGAAAAAAAAATAGGGAAGCGCAGTAAAACGAGTGATGGCAAAATGACAACTTTATAATGAATATATAACACAAAATGAACAATAAACAACAAATGTTATAATAAAATCAGTATTAGAATAATGTCCATATGATTGGAATCACTGGTGAGCGGCGATCATAGCCGGCTGCTGCAGAAAAAAAGTCAAAAGGATAACAACAGGTAAATAAACCTGGTGCAAGATCAAACTTTCCAGGACCAGATAAATGCACAGATCGTTGGGGGATGGAAAAGTTAGTAAGGGGGGAGTGTATACGGGCCGTTAATGAGCCACCGCTGAATGAGCTCACCCAACCTCCAATTGTTGATATAGAGTGATACGTAGATTCCTCCCCGTGGATTCCTCCCCAACCAGCTCCTCCAAATCTCAGGTGTTAGAGACTGACTGTATCCAGCCCTCCGGGTTTCCGGGTATGGCGTCACTGCCGGACGTGACGCACTAACCCTTCCCGGCTACAGCAGGGACTGTTTGATCCTCCTCCGCAGCGCAGATCGCGGACAGACACGGCGACAGCAAAGTCACCGCCGCTCCCTCCAAGGCACGCAACAGTGCCAAATGAAACCAGTCAATAGGACAAATGGGAGCACAGACTCCTGGCTCCTCCTCCTATGCGTTTATCCACTAAAATGGCTTCATCAGGGATACCATAGAGTGGAAATCATAGAGTATATATACCCCTAGTGATAGCTAGACTAATTGAATAATCAGCAATAATATATATTCACTCAATCAAAAAAAACAAGGGGGTAAATGAACTCCTACTCACAGTACAGGGAATGGTTCATGTCACAAAAAAAACGCAACTATTAAAATACACAATGGAAAACAACAATAAAATAAATTAATTAACATTAAAATAGATAAATAAACATATATAAATACGTTTAAACATTATAAAACAATCCTCAATAGATACCAAAAAATTTGTTTAAACATTTAATGTAATAGGTGGTGGATCTAAATCAGTCAATAAAATTCTCACATCTACTATTGGAATGCTAAAAGATCTAAAATTAGAATTTCAAGTCTGAAAAAAAAAATGTAGTTTCTCGACATGGGCTTGCATAACAATTCTTGATATTCTGAGAATCAATCACTACTGTAGCTTTTTAACTCTACACTAGTCATGTACGCACTTTATGAGGTGGGTGGCATACTGTGATGTTTATATAGGGGTGTGGGGATCAAAACATGATGACCTGTTGAAAATATTTCTTTGAATTGATAATCCAGCATCCAGCATACAGCGCTCTCCCCCTCCCCCCCGCACACACACAAGTCTAAAGTATTTCTACTTCTTATCGACACCTCTCCCACACCATTCATTTGTAATGGTTAGCTTTGTGGCTTAGTTTAATAGTTTAATCTTCCTGATTGTGTTCTCACATTTATGCGCATGCATTAATTTGTATTTATTTGTATTGGCGAGAATGACTCATCCATCCACCCCCCAAAGCCCGAAGCCATTCTTTAAAATCTTTGAGGCTTTGTTTACGGTAACGCATACGCACGTGTGATAATCCCTTCTCGAATTTAATATGTTAATCTGATTATCTTTTCTTGGCAACTAACTAGTATAGACAGAGCCTTTCATCAAACTTATTAGGCTTTTTTTTTTGTCATGAGATGAGTTTTACCGCTAGCCATAAGATTTCTCTGAACCACTAATCCCACACACACTGCGACTGCAGCACCTACTGTAGCCCACCCCCAACCACTTCACACACAAAGCCAAACTTTACCCAAAGCAATTAACCTGTTATAAGCCCTTCATGGAGAATACCCCACACATTCAAATTGAATTTCAAGTTCAAAATAAAATTAAGCCTTTTTTAAGGACTGATTTAAATAAACCATAATCTGAATCATGTTTTTGATACTGTAAATTAACAATATTTGCCATTCTTTCTTTTTCTGGGAGTGTTTAAATGATTCTTGGGAAATTTATAGGTACATTTTTTAAATTTTGTCAGGATAATCATGGAAAAATGAAACATGCAAAGAATCATGAATAATACAAAATGTACAGTCTTTATCTTCTTCATCATGGCCACATTGCATTCTGTAGTTCACTGAGAGAGGGTGGGTTTGTGTAAATTATGACTGTTGATACACTGTACACACAGTTCACTAATTTTACACATGATATCCCCCCTCCCCCCTTCACCCGCCCGTCCTTTTTTAGTGCAGCTCTCTCTGAAAAGAAAAAATGATTGCAGTTAAGTGCATATAAGGGCATTGTGTACAGTATCACTACTTCATATTGGACTATACAGTTACTACTGTCAAACTACTGTATACTGGAACTCTATACTGCATTATAACTACTGTATAACAACTGTACAGTACTTTGTAACAAGATTTGTAGTGCAGCTCTCTCTGAAAAGAAAAGAAAAAATGAGTACAGTTAGGTGCATATACTGTAAAACAATCTGTGCCATACTTACCTGTATCATATTTGGTGTACCTGTACTTATCATACTACAGTACTGTACTGTACCTTACTACCTTCCTGATGCATGCCCATTATGCTCTATCACAATGGGCAACACAGTCGCAATATGATCTATATATTTATTACATCTTTCGACGGTGAGTACATTGTTCCAAAAACTCAGTATGCCATCCGCCAATTCATCCTTTTTTGAGGGTTTCACCACTTTTCGGATATGATCCTTCAGCTGATGCCATACCATTTCGATAGGATTGAAGTCTGGCGATCTGTCATTGGAGGGGGAAAGGAGAATTATTTAAATAGATACACAGTAAATAGTGTAAAAAAATGAGAAACGGTTACCGTACTTACTCCGCTGGCGTCTCCACCCAGTTGATACCGCTGGCAAGAATATAGTAGACACGGTATGTGTTTGGGATCATTGTCCTGGAAGAACCGGTGACCATCTGGGAATTCACGTGTGATGTAGTTAAACAATCTCGGGCACTATTTTCTCTTGAAAAAATACTTTGTTCATGATTCCTGTAACAAGAAAAGTGCTCAAAATACTGCACACTAGTACAGTACAATGCATAAGGCTACAGCATGTGACTTTGTGCATTATTTTACCGCCAAAGATGACGATGCATCCTGGTCCACGCCTAGAGATGGCAACCCACACATGCAGCTTCACTGGGTGTTTTGGACGCGGCTTTATAGATATGCGTCCTTTTTTGTGGAATGCAAAGGTGGCAAATCTCTCAAGCGATATAGTTGACTCGTCAGTAAAGATGCAATCCTGAAAAGTCTCGCCACTTTCGATCCATGCCTGTGCCTGATCCACTCTGTTGATCTTGTTGACGTCCCGTATCATAGGATACGCTCTGTAATGACAACGATTAATTTTATAGGTACTGTACAGTTACTTAAACCACACTTTTACCTACTGTACTGTCCAGTACTAACCTCACACGTCCATATTTCCATTGCATTCTGCGTCTCATCTTCTTGATGCTGCTCTCAGATGCGGTTATATTGTGATTTTTCTCTAGAGCATCCTTGACCCTTGTGGCACTCCTCTCATCATTCTCTTCACTTATTTGGTCAGCCAGAAAAGTTGTTGCCCTACATTGTAAATGAAAAACAACAATTAGTTACAGTAGGACACAAGTACATACTGTACTGTACTGGATTACTGGCAGCTATATTCATCTGTGATGCTCCATCATTTATGCTCAGGCCTTCCGAATGGCGAAATATATATAATATAGTTATATAAATATTCAGCGATATAAATTATAATATATATATATTATAGTTATATAAATATACAGCTATATAAATTATAATAGAGATATATATATAATATAGTTCTATAAATATACAGCGATATAAATTATGATAGAGATATATACTGTATAATATAGTTATACATCTCGGGAAAGCAGGGGAGCGCGGTTTTCAATATGCAACAAATAGAAAAGCATACACAGTGCAAATAAAGTTAATTCAAACGATGTGATGTGGTTGTATCTATTGAATGGAGACTCACGTGGTGTCAGATATAATCAGTCATGTCAGAGATCAGTGGCAATAGCTTGACTCTGTGAATGGTAGATAACCTCACAACTGGATAGTTGATGAAATGTGAACAGCATACACAGCAACCTCAGCAATCAGGGTCATAGAAAGGAAAGAGAGGCTTCCATAGCGTAACACAATAAAATACCTTTATACACGCAATAAAATTAACACTTACAGTGTCATAATAGCAAATGGGCACATAAAAAAACGGGTGATATCACCAGCTCCAGTCTCCTCCGTCTCGGATATGACGTCACTCACAGCGACTCTACGCGTTTCAGTAAATAGTGTAGTTTCATCAGGAACTCCTGATGAAACTACACTGTTTAGTGAAACACGTAGAGTCGCTGTGAGTGACGTCATCAGTCAGTACCCGGAAGTATACCGGTTGCCTCCCCGCAAGAAGAGCTGTGTTCCCCCAGTGAGTCCACAACAAGAGCTGCACGGATCCCATTGATGGATGCCAGGCGAGATCTTGGGAGTGTAAGACGCAGAGGACACAGAGGTTCCACGTTCAGGCGGTCCGATAGGTGTTCCAGCCAATTCTGACGGCCCCTGGGGCCCCATGGTATCCGAGACGGAGGAGACTGGAGCTGGTGATATCACCCATTTTTTATGTGCCCATTTGCTATTATGACACTGTAAGTGTTAATTTTATTGCGTGTATAAAGGTATTTTATTGTGTTACGCTATGGAAGCCTCTCTTTCCTTTCTATGACCCTGATTGCTGAGGTTGCTGTGTATGCTGTTCACATTTCATCAACTATCCAGTTGTGGGATTATCTACCATTCACAGAGTCAAGCTATTGCCACTGATCTCTGACATGACTGATTATATCTGACACCACGTGAGTCACCATTCAATAGATACAACCACATCACATCGTTTGAATTGACTTTATTTGCACTATGTATGCTTTTCTATTTGTTGCAAATTGAAAACAGCGCTCCCCTGCTTTCCCAAGACGTGCTGCAACAAGAAGTGGATACCACAGATCATCCACTAAAGGGTTTAGGGCTGCATTTTTTTCACCCATCACTTATTTGTGATTATACACTTTGTGTTTTTACATACCTATTATGCATTTACTATCACTGCGCCACCCACTGTTTGCATTCTTTGCATATTTCTATCACTAATATAGTTATACCGCATAAATATACAGCGATATAAATTATAATAGATATATATATATACAGTATATACTGTAACATTATAATAAAATATGACTGGTACTTTGTGTATGTGTCATACTGTTTACAGTAAACAGTATACTGTGTAATGCATTGGGGGTTGTGAGTGAGTGAGTCATAATGAGTAATAATGAAGTGAGTGATAATTAAGGAAAGAGGTGCAACTCACTTTGAAATAGAATGGGTGTCTTTAAATTAATTGATTATAAGAATGTAATTATGATACTTGAGGAAAGAGGTGTCACATACAACATTTTTTATCTCAAATAATTGCTAGGAAAAAGGTTCTGTTAAAAACAATAAGCCATTTAACCAGTAAAAGTGCTATTACAGAACTGTACGGTAAAGAAAACATATTGAAAATACTTTACTTACGCGGTAGTAACTGTTGGTGTCCGCTTGACATTTTTGGCCTTACCGTGGGCATGATAGTTCACAGTGGCTGCTGGTACAACGAGGCCAGAAGTACTTAACCAGTGTTGAATTTCTGAAATTCGGTGTCCTCTCTTGTACATATCCTGTATTCTCATGCTGAGATTCTTAGAAATCATTTTAACCGGCATCACTGCGTTTAGAAAGAAATACAAGCACAAGAATGTATATTCGATGTGTATTCAATGTGCAGTGAATCAACAAAATGGATGGTGTATTTATACTTTAATGAGTCTCATTACAGTACGCCCACTTTTAACACCTGCACCTCGTTGCCATGCACGCGACAAAAAAGCAAACGGGCACAGTGCATAAAAGGTGACACAAATTGCATAGCCTACCACTCCCTGATCTGTATCTGAACTTGCCCTTGTCCAGATACTGCATTGTGCGATCTGCTTCCCTGGATCAACCCCGATTCTACGGATGCAGGAATCCACTCTCTTCTGACGCAGGAATCCACTCTCTTCTGCCATGCCGAAAAAGCGAAAGGCGGAACCTTTTCCAAGCCAAAGCGAAAGGCCAACGCTAATAAAGAAAACCTTCTGACGACTCCAAAGGCTAAGAAGTCTGGGCCTTATTATATCTGAGAAAGTGGGGGGTACAGTGGCCTGTACTCCAAAGAAAATTCACTCAAATGCACACTACCTAAATTTAAAATGTAACCTTTAATATCAAGTACTTAAAACATATATTACCAAAGTGAAAATGTGATAATGTTTAAAAATAAATTAAATAAAGTAACTCGTGTAGACAGGCAGTCTCTAATGTTTAAATGCTCCAGTATATTATTAAAACTGGAGAATAGGAGGCTGCTAGGGTGCACGCAGCCGGAGTGAGCAAACAAGCCCACCACTTCACTGATTAGCCTAATAAATAGTGAATATTGTAGGGGCTATTGATATCATGGTTATAACTTGATACTGGCAGTATGGCCTCCTAATCAGGTCGTGACCTACTCCAAGAATACTTGCCTAGCCACTACCCTAATTTTTATATATCGGCTAATCTAGTGAACGGCTGACAAGTACTGTACTAAAATAGCCCCATGAAGGGGGCTGACATCATCAACACGCGTCCAACGCGCGTTTCCCTCCTACTACGGAGCTTCCTCAGGGAGAAAATTAGGATCACTAGATTAGCCGATATATAAAAATTAGGGTAGTGGTATTCTTGGAGTAGGTCACGACCTGATTAGGAGGCCATACTGCCAGTATCAAGTTATAACCATGATTAGGCTAATCAGTGAAGTGGTGGGCTTGTTTGCTCACTCTGGCTGCGTGCACCCTAGCAGCCTCCTATTCTCCAGTTTTAATAATATAGTGGAGCATTTAAACATTAGAGACTGCCTGTCTGCACGAGTTACTTTATTTAATTTATTTTTAAATGTTATCACATTTTCACTTTGGTAATATATGTTTTAAGTACTTGATATTAAAGGTTAAATTTTAAATTTAGGTAGTGTGAATTTGAGTGAATTTTCTTTGGAGTACAGGCGACTGTACCCCCCACTTTCTCTGATTCACTTCAGTTCACAGTTGCACCTACTTTTCATTATCAATTGAATTTATTATTATTAACATTTTCTACACAAATAGTATGGTTTAGTTGATCACTCCCTTATCCCCTCTTTTTGTTCCTTATTATGTCAAGAAGAAATTCGCTGATGTAGAAAGAATGCAAAACAAATGGAAGCCACCCATCCACGACTCTGCTCTCCGACGAACCCCCAGGTCACCTTCTCCTGCACTCATCGATGACGCTGCTCTCCCGGGAACCCCCAGGTCACCTTCTCCTGCACTCTTCGACGACGCTTCTCTACCGGGAACCCCCAGGTCACCTTCTCACGCACTCATCGACGACGCTGCTCTGCTGCGGGGAACCCCTATCTCATACGCTCCAGCACCCATCCACTCAGATGTCCACAGCACTCCTTGCACACGATCCAGCTCGTTTGCCCGCATGCTGAATGGGTTAAGTGTCGATATCCCTGAGAACTCTATGGTGGTAAAGATAGATCTTCTTTTAGAGACCATGCTAAATATGGATAGGCGGATGGAGAAGATGGATAAGCAGATGGAGAAGATGGATAAGCGTATGGAGAAGATAGAGACTGACATAGCGGGGATACATAGTTTGCTTGGCGTTCCTGCCCCTGTATGTCGGACGCAGGAGCGGGAGGGTGGCATGGATGTGACCTTCACCCTTCCATCACCAAGCGCAACCTCTCCGTCTGAAGAATATGTGTACATGTATGCCATTGACGAGGATGACATGACAACCCAGTCAAGACCACGCCAGGAGATGACAACACAGATAAGGCGACTAAGACAGGAGGAAAGCATCCTCTCAGACCATGTACAATCGCCCGCTGCCACAAGCACCCCCGCTCCCAGAATCACACCCACACACGCTTGCATTGAAATGGTGCCCGACATCAGCTTGTGCGACCTGCCCCAGCAAGTCAGGGAGAAATATAGGGTTGCAAGTGCTGGCATAGCCCAGAGATATGCCATGTACATCTTCAAACACCATGTAAGTTACGAGATGTACTGCGGGTGGACCCACAACTTGAATTACGAAGGGAGTCGCGTCAAAAAAGCTCTTCCTGAAAATTTAAGGATAACTATTGTGGAGGAATTGCGGCGCTATTTAACAATTAACGATCATTTAATGAGAATCGTGAGAGACTCCATAAATGGCATTTTGAGGCATACAAGGGCTCGTCCCTTGGAAGCACAGACTGGTGGGGATCGAATTCGCTGCGTGATTGTTCGTCTGTTCAAAAGTTATAAATAAATGTTTTTACTTACTCCAAATAAATAAAAAAAAAGTTGATTTTTTAAAATTGTTTCATTGTGTCTCCTTTTATAACAAAATATAAAACATACTGTACAGTCAGTAATAGTTGGTTAAAATCAGTCAGTCCCTCAAGAAGGCTACAAGAATTTGCATGAATGGCTCGGGGGGGGGGGGAACTGCTACTGACTCGTGGCGGATGTGTGGTGTCTCTTGTTCACATACACGCATCCGCTTAAATGTGATGACAGGCATATGCGTTTCAACAAGATTCCATGAGACATACTGTACTGTATACTGTAGGCATGCGCATTAAATCAAAACAGTATTAAAACAATGCATACAGGTATAGAATACACATACTCTATACTGTAGAATAAATACATACTGTATAGCATAAAAGATAATCATTTTATATTTTTGGGGTTTATAATACAGTAAGTAAAAAAAGTATTGTATACTGTATGAAAACAGCAGCATACTGTTTAAGGTTTTCTATAAAGCTCACAGTTATTCTATCCTGATCAATAAAAATGTCACTGTCACTTAATTGTTGCCTCCAGTACTTGGATTTTTAAATCAGATTCATCAATGCGCAAGCAACGTTACAAAAAGCGATATTATCCATCGAAATCCTTCCATTTGCCGTTCTCCGCTTGATGACTTTAACAGGGTGAATAAACGTCACCAGCCGTATGCCTGGCAGACCTATGTTTAGGTCTGCAGTGCAGCAGTGATGAGGTTAACTTTCAGCTGAGAGGGCTGCTTAATTAGTCTGATCTCAGCTGCCTCATCAAGGAGCTTTAAAAATGCCAGGCTGTACACACATGCAGCCTGTCTGATCAAGAGAGAGTACTGAAATGCCGAAGCAGGATTACTGCTATAAGGTCTGTCTTCAAAATACATTTTTTAATGAACTGTTTGGGTACTGTTACGCTGGAATCTAAACAGCCCTTGTTGGAAAAGGGCAAGCCCTGCTCAGGACATAATTTCTGTTTTGTATGCTGAAAAGAAGCTGTTTTTGTTTTTGTGTGCTGTATTTTTTTTAATGCTCAATAAATAAGCCTTTGCAAGAAACCCACGTGTGGTTGCATGTACACTGCAACAATGACAAAGTTTATTTTGTGAGGAAAAATAAAATTATTACTGGTACCGTACTGTATGTTATATTTTTCCCTTATTACTGCTGATAGATTGTTCTATTGTTCAAAATGTATACCATAATGTTTTAACTCCAAAAAAATAAAACAAAGTTGAATATTTTTTACATTGTTTCATTGTGAAACCTTTTATAAAAATGTCAGTGTTTTCTAAAACATACAGTAAGTACTGTATAACATTTCACATACTGTAATGGTTGGTTAAAATTAGTCGGTCCCTTAAAGAAGTTCCCCCAATCAGTCCCCACAGTCCCCTCAGTCAGTCCCCACAATAATTTTCTCGGGGGGCGTCTCTTGTTCACATACACGCATGCGCCTAAATGTGATGACACGCATATGCGTTTCAACAAGGTTCCAATGAGACATACAGTACGCGCATGCGCTTAGCTGGCCACGGGTGCTGGGTGGCACAACTGCGGCATGAATGCAGTGAAGCACGTGGAATTTAGAAAATGCAACCGCTACGCCCCCGATAAGTTTTAAAATAAAAGCTGCCGCAGCAGTACATTGACAGCTATAATGTGTTTTCCTCATTAACTCGTAACTGGAAGCGGTTTACTGTAAATAACGTGGCCCCAATTAAAACAATTAATCATTTCCAGAACTTGGTTATATGTAACGAACAACAAATTCAAAATATTTATGCAATTTTGAGGTTAACTATTTAATGAAGTAAAGCAGGCTTATTTGTGACGTGTCTTTCTGTAAAGACCCTTTTTTGTGTCGTATTTTTAAGGGTGCATTTGGTCAGAATTGTAAATGTGTCATGCTGATTCCTCCTGGCTTCTAGTTTGTGATTGCATTTGGTAAAGTTTGCGATTACAATTTGCAGCATTTTCAGTTTACAGTTGTAGCAGTTCCTATTAGGGTTTTTCATAATCTAATAATAATAGAGATGTATTGGTAGTTGTCAATTAATAAAAAACTCATCCATGAAGGGCTTTTGATACATTAAAATACATTAAATTGTTTTCAGCATATTACAGTAATCACATTTTTCTCAAATTACTGTATTTGCCCGATTTTATAGGGAGACCCCCTAATTTCAGTAGTAGCTGGAAAGAAAAATATGTACACACAGACACATAAATATACACACACACTGTGTGTGTGTGTCTCTATCGCTTTGAGTCTCTGTCAGTCTCTCGATTTGAGCTTCATACTACAAGCAACATGGCTGCTAAGGTGGAGTTTCCTCCGTTTTATGCTCCTACCTCATAAATTCAACTGCTAATTGGCTCGCAAAGTGGGCGGCCCAATTAGAATGCGAGTATGTACTTTGTTGAAGAAAAAAACATTGCCTTATTATTTGGAAAAAACGGTATACGTTACACCTATTTTTTCTGTAACAACTGTCGTGGAAAAATGTCTTCCTTGTTAGGAAAACGCCGATCACATGACAACAGCATTCCTTAACCTGTAAACGGAAGAAGAGTCCTCTTCAACTTCCCTGAACTACAGATCACGTTTTGCGGTATATTGGAACAGAGGACACTATCTGCCCCAGAAAAGGAGCTATCCAAGGGATGTAGCCATTATATCATGGGCCCCCTGAACTGCCAGACCCCATGTCATAGTGGCTACGTCTTGGGGCACCCAAAGGGCTTAACTTAAAGTTTCTATATCACATGATACTGTACATGTGAATTAACTGCAGCTTTAGGGTTAATTTAGGAAAGAACAAAAAATTATTACAGGTGCTTGGGAAACATTTTGTATTTTTTTTAAATAACCAATTCCAGCAAGGACTCAGTAATGGGCGTAAAAGTTTTCAGTCTTGCTTCCCGCACACTAGTGATAATAGTGATAAAATAATCACATTTATGCATTTCATTACCTATATTATAACTTGTGCCAGGACAGGGGAGACCTAAATCGGAAATGAGTAACTGTGAAAAAGGAAAGTGTAGGATGCTAGAAAAGGATATCAAGATTCAGCATTGTTACATACAGGTAGGGTGTTATCCAATATTTTTCGAAGAGCTCAATTTGAGGGAATTTCAAATACATTTATTTTGGAACTTGAGTAAAAGCTTGACAACATTTTATTTAATTCTGTGCCATAAAATAAGTCTTCGCATGTTACTGTATGTTTAACTTAATGAGTTTTATTTTTTCAGGTTGAAAATGATATTTCAGCGTTCACATATGAGAAGACTTTGGTGATGGAACAAAGATCTCAAATGCTTAAACAGATGCAACTTTCCAAGAATGAAAAGGAGAGAGAGGTAATCTTGACTATACAGTTTTGGAACTACAATAAATTGATTTGTCTTAAAATTAAATAAGGTTTTGTCTCACTGCTGTCAGTAAATTCCTTTTCCCTGCCCCTATCATGATGTTATTCTATTACTGGCACCCACCCACCTTGTCAGTGAGCTTAACAAGAGATGGAGATAAGTTGGCGGTGGCAGGTCCTGATCAGGATGCAAAACGGAGGCTTTTGGGGTTCTCTGTTGCTTGCATAGAAAAATTAAGGCTTAACAAAATAATTACAAATCTTTTATAATCATTTATTTTTTACATCCACCAGCAGCGGGGGAAATATGTTCAGAAATACGTGTCCATTTAACCCTATCATGAACAGATTGAGGAATAGTAACATGGAAATAAGGAACATTCATTTGCTGTGGTTTTTCTTCCTCATATGCCGCATGAAATATACAATCACTAAAAAGGATTTATGGACACAAGCAACAAAGCTACATATTACTTTTGTAATATCTGCATATCTAATATACAAAATGTTGACGCTCTCTAAAGTATTATCAATGTTCCATAGTCTTCTATTATAAAGTATTCATATGAATTCCCAGTATAACTATTATAAAATCTCAATGTTTTGGGGGATGTTTTTATTTTTGCTTTCATCAGGCTCAGCATATCCATGACCGAAATACTGCATCCCACTCAGCCGTGATTGCTAAATCAAATACTTCTACCTCAGACAAAGTGCAAATGACATGGACTAAAGAAAAACATATAGCTGAAAAGCACAAAATTAAAGACTTAAATGCAGCAGGCTACAGGGATATCTTCAATATGAAACCGTGAGTGCCAATTAACATCACACATTACACACTGATTTGTCTCAAGGACTCATTATAAAGCATTATTGCAATTTGGTCATTGTTATGCTACAATTAAAACTTTAGGAAAGGGAATTTTGATTGTGCGAAGAACATTATTTAATTTGCGTATAATGAAAGCTATCATGCACAAATAAGAAATGTAATGAAATTAGACAGAAATATGACTTCTAGTCTACATGACATATACATTATGTACAGTCTATTCTGCATTTCAAGTTATATGCATATTTTAATTGGATACTGTATAATTTGCTTAATAGAAACAAGTTTAATTGTTTAAAACCAAGACTAGAGAATCTGACGTAATAAAAATATCTCTTATAAAATAATTTTATTTTGTCTTTTATATCTATTACATCCAGAGAATGGGAGAATCTGTAAGTTGAATTTGGTTGTTGAAACTGTTTTTGTGTTTTTATTTCATTTTGATTGATTTCTTTTACCACACTACAATTTCTGTATTTTAAGACTGTGAAACTGTGTTGAGGTTTGTAGATTTCGGTTTGTGTTTTCAACATTTTTAAAAAGCAAATATGATCACTTATGAATTACTTTGAATAACAATGATGAAGCAGTGAAGACATTTTTTTCATACATTGTAATGCTAAAGAGCTTAGTGGGTTATTTGTTAAATGATGATCGTGCCGATTAGGGCACTATCACCCATTAAGTCCCATTGATTCAAGACAAGCCTTGACTAAATCGTATGCTGTTTTCTCCTCAGACAAGTTCAGGTCAGTTATGCATGCAGTTTTAAATATTTAGATATCCTCCCACTATTTAAAGTTGATGCATTACGGACTAAGAAGTTTCCATATAATTGTATTTATTTCAATCTGAATCGTATATAAAAACTTGTTAATTATATTTTATGACATTTGAAAATAAGTGACCAAGGCAGCAAATGGAAAAGTTGAGTTAGGATAAAGTAATTAGCCAGTGTTCTTTAGTAACAAGCTTGAATCACTAATACTATGGTGAACTGAAAGTGATCTTAAATTAACCTTATTGATATTCCAGAAGAAGTCAACTTATTTTATTGTTGCTATTGATTAAAACTCTATATTTTAATAAATATATGCACTTATTTTTAATGCCAAATATATCTGTTAAATATGTAAAAATGCAGTATAATGCATGTTGTGAATTTCCCTTTGTCTTCTGTATTGCGGACTAAGTTTTTAGTTTTCTAATTATTAACATTACTAAATTTATTTAAGCTTGACTGTCCGACTACTTCTGGTCTGGCGACATTAAAATGCACGGGACTATTAAATATAGCCAATGTGAGCTATGAAAAGTATTCACCAGCTAATTTATTATAGCAACTGCTGTATTCTGTGCATCCAAACGATGAAACCTCAAAAGTTTCCATATAATAAAGACCCCCTTGGGACCGAGGCTAGTCCATTTCATCAATACATGTTTAAAAATCCAGAGTAGATAGAATACTGTAGCTCCATTGAGTTTTATATAAGTAGTTTAACACTCTCCTTGAGGAACTTTGATCAGATCATATATTGCAAGTAGCCAACCAATACTAATTTACTATATAAATTATTGTATGGTAAGGTTTGTTAATCCATTGCCATTCCTAAAATCTGATGTGACTGGATTTCTCTGAGGAAAGGGTTGAAAACCACTGCTTTGTGATATTGCCCTCTCAATGTTATCAACAATTGCATTT
Organism: Ascaphus truei; assembly: GCF_040206685.1. NCBI lineage: Eukaryota > Metazoa > Chordata > Amphibia > Anura > Ascaphidae > Ascaphus > Ascaphus truei. The sequence continues at coordinate 296,763,104 of NC_134484.1, forward strand.
TTTAAGAATGAGTTTTTTCAGAAATCTATACAAATAAATGCTAATTTCACCTAAGTCGGCTTAATAACTTTAGGCCATATATTGTAATGATATTATAAAACGCCTTTAACTTAAAAAAATTAAGTAAAAGGGAACTTGTTTTGCAGGGCTTGTGATGCATGCTATTTTTTGGTACACACCCAAAGTAACGCTAATACTGTATTAGTTAAATATTACATATATGTGACTTATCTATCCGTTAGGGTAGAGCTACAGTAGCTGAACTTAGGATTCTGTTACTCCCATTATCCTATTGTAGATTCAGCCCCCTGCTCAGTTTTATTGTGCATAATTATATTTGTTTTGATTCATTGTAATTTGTTTATTCTTATGTTAGAAACCAGTCAAATGTAAGAAGAATGCACACTGCGGTGAAGCTGAATGAAGTTATTGTGAATAGATCTCAGCATGCTCAGTTGATTTTACTAAACATGCCTGGGCCACCTAAGAATAGACACGGGGATGAAAACTGTATCCTTTCATATGCATTCCTTATATATCGATGTTTTGTCTGTACATGGACCTTTTATCAAGATTAAAGTCCATGCATGGACAGAAACGTCTCTCCTGTCTTTATGAATAAGTGTTTGCAGTTAAGGAGTCCTGTCAGTACATCGTTACTAGAATCTTTTTCTATATATGTATACAGTATACTGTGGCGAGGAATAGTTTGTAAACCACTTAGGATTTTCACATATTTAAAACCCAGAATGTTATTGGATCTTAATCTAAGTCGTAATAATAGCTAAAGATAACCTGATCAAACAAATGACACAAAAACATGATACTTTTTCAACATTTATTTATCCGCAAATGATTAAATATTCACTATCCATGTGTGAAAAACTATGTGAACCTTTAGATTCAGTATCCCTTGAGCAGCAATGACTTCAATTAAGCGTTTGCTGTAACTGCTGGTCAGTCTTTCACATCGGTTTTGAGTAATTTTGGCCCATTCCTCCTTATAGAACTGCTTCAGTTCAATGACATTTGAGGGCTTTCTTGCATGGACACCTCTCTTTAGGCCCAGTCAAAACATTTTGATGGGGTTTAGGTCGGATTTTGATATGGCCATTCTAAAATGCAGAATTTCTTCTTCTGCAGCAATTCTTTTGTAAATCTGCTTGTATGTTTAGGATCATTGTCTTGCTTGGAAGTAAATATAATTATACCGCTTTATAAATCATTAGTAAGTCCACACCATGGATATGCAGTTTAATTTTGGCCAACACTCTTTAAAAAATACAATATGGAACTAGAGCGAGTGCAGAGACGAGCCACCAAATGGATAAAGGGGATGAACAATCTGACTTATGAGGAGAGGCTAGCTAAATTAGGTTTATTTACATTAGAAAAGAGGCGGCTAAGAGGGGATATGATAACTATATACAAATATATATTTCGGGACAGTACAAGGACCTTTCAAAAGAACTATTCATCCCAATGGCAGTACAAAGGACTCTGGGCCATCCCTTAAAGTTGGAGGAAAGGAGATTTCACCAGCAACAAAGGAAAGGGTTCTTTACAGTAAGGGCAGTTAAAATGTGGAATTCATTACCCATGGAGACTATGATGGCAGATACAATAGATTTCGTTCAAAAAAAGGTTGGACATCTTTTTAGAAAGGAAAGGTATGCAGAGATATACCAAATAAGTAAACACGGGAAGGATGTTGATCCAGGGAGTAATTCAATGGCCAATTCTTGGAATCGGGAAGGAATTTATTTTTCCCCTTATGAGATATCATTGGATGGTATTTCACTGGGGTTTTTTGTTTGCCTTCCTCTGGATTAATATACTTTAAGTACATATATAGGATAAAGTATCTGTCGTCTCAATTTAGCATAGGTTGAACTTGATGGGTGCATGTCTTTTTTTCAACTTCATCTACTATGTAACTATGCTGCATGACCCACTTTCACTTCAGCTAATGGGCGGATGGCCTGAGATTCTCCTCTAGAATCTTCTGATAAAATGCATAATTCATGGTTGTCAATGATTGCAAGCCATCCAGGTCTTGAGGCAACAAAGCAGCCCCAAACCATCACACACCCACCACCATGCTTGACGGTTGGGATGAGGTTCTTCTGTTCGAACGTAGTTTTAGTTTTCGCCAAAACTAACGTTTCCCTTTGAGGCCAAAAAGTTCTACCTTTGACTCGTCTATTAAGAGAACATTGTTCCCGAAGTCTTGGGAATCATCTATGTGCTCTTTGACAAACTTTAGACAGGCATCAATGTTCTTTTAAGAGAGCAGTGGTTTCCTCCTGGCTATCCATCCATGAACACCAGTTTGTTCAGTCTTTTTCTGATAGTTGTGTCATGAACACTCACATTAGTCAAGGCAAGAGTGGCCTGCAAATCCTTGGATGTTACTCTGGAGTTCTTTGTTACTTCCTGGATGATTTGCAGGTTTGTTCTTTGAGATATTTTGGTAGGACAACTGCTCCTGGGTAGAGTGACTTGTCTAGACGCTTTCTAGACTGATGAGCATTAATAACTGCTTTTCTGAGGTACTCAGAGATCTCTTTTGATCGTGGCATGATGTGTTTCCACACACCTGTATGGTGAAAACCAAACTCACAAAGTTTCTGATCTTTATATATGATGGGGCCTTTCAAACTCAGACCTGAAGATCTACCTAATTATTTAAACACTTGATTTTAATTATCCCCTTTAATTTAACTTATTAAAAACAGGGTTTCACTTTTTCCCATACCCTGACTCTTAATTACTAATTTTGTCTAATTCGTACATCATTTTATTTCAAAAGACATGGAATTTGGTTAATATAAACCCTATTGGATATTTAAGAAAAGACTGGTTGTGGTTCAAGAAGGTTATCATGGAAAAACTATGAAATTTCCATAATTATCATTGGAGTTCATAAACTTTTTTCTCACCACAGCATAAGTATTTAAAATAAACTCTTAAGCACACTGTAGGTCAAAATGAAATTTTCTACTATAACCAATGTATTTACTAAACCTTGTTTTTGCAACAATATGATGGTTACTGTTTAGAAACACTACATCTTTCAATAAGAGGCGATAGCTATACAGTGCTATAAACCTCTTAACTTCAATAAGCTTTTTATCAGGCTCAATATTACAGCTACCACTATTAGATGATGTTGAATATTTTATCTACACACTGAATTTATTACTCACGCCCCTGTGTTTCTTTTTGTTTTAATCTTTAACTTAATTGTTTACCAGATATGGAATTTTTGGAGGTTTTAACTGAAGGTTTAAACCGGGTGCTACTTGTTCGTGGTGGTGGACGGGAGGTGATCACCATTTACTCCTAAGCATTTATGGAAAAACTCACTTAAGGGCAACGCTTTCAATATTGAAAGTTTACTTAATTTCTGGAATTCTTTACACTGGAGTTTTGAAAAATAATGTTCCTGTGTACTTGAAATGATGCTCCAACTTTATGTGCTATTCACAAGAGAACCCAATTTTGATTTATACATTTCACATGTGCTTGTTCAAAGTAAAAATACATTACAAATAGTGTATGTTTTAAATACAGGTAGGAAATATTGGCCTTGTTTAATTTTCCGAGAATAAATTCAAAGCAATGTAATGTTAGCGCCTGTATGGCTCTGAACTGTTTAGTATGAATCAAGCAGTATCTGGAAATTGTAACTCAAAACAAAGTCTTCAAATGATAAGTTATACTATTATCAACACTGTTTGCAGAGATGTGTGGCACTTGAAATTATTATTAAAAATGTTGAGCTACTTTAACTAGGAATGTGAGTCTTAAAAAAAAAATCTCTTCATTATACTATCGTCCATTTTATCCATTTAAATACAGAAAAAAATATATCCTCCTGTTTTCGATGAAAATATTGTCTGTAAATGTATTGTTAAACCAAATACAGGTGTTTTTATTCAGTAAAATAAAGAATGATTCCCCTTTTCATCATCAACCGTATAATTTAATCTATAAGAAGTTAGAGTGAACGCTCAATATAGCAATGTATTGTTTATTTTTTTGCTCTGTTGTAATATAAACACATTTCTTTATATGCCTATACTTTTTTTCAAATAATTAATATAAGGCTATACTTTTATAGGTTTAGTATGTTTTATATTGTTGCCAACCTTCCTGAGCCAAGGGCGTTTGAAATAAAATGATTGATCAAATTTCTATCTTCAAATTCGTCATCAATACTAGTTTCAACACAATATACTGCTGCGACACACTTTATTCGAGCAAATGCCCAGTTTGTACCTGGCAGATACCTGGAATCCGCCGCTGCTCACCTCTTGCATGCTGCGTTGCGTTTGCCTTCCCAGCCACGGTTCATGCCTGGCTGACAGGCGGCTGATGTGTTAAATGATAATGATCAGGATTTACTAGGCTGCAATGCTTCGCGTGTCCACCAGATGGCATAAACTCCTGACTTGTAAAGCGCCGAATCAGTAATGTGTGGGCTTGCAGTTGTTTCGTTTAAAAAAGATACTGTACCACAGTGTGCCATTGTACAGTAACTTGGCCTTGGCCTTGGCCTTGAGACTGAAGGAAGAGTTGCAAAAATGTATCAATTTAGGCTTTACATATTAAATAAAGACAAAGACCTGTTTCAGTTACACTATTCTCCAGAGACCCACCATGAGTGTTCAAGTGCAGCCCGTGTTCCAAAAACCTGACAGAAGTTATGCTTATTTGATATGGGCCGCTATTAATGCAACAGAGGATAAGATGGCAACAGTTGTTCAAATTTATCAGTATTTTATCGAAAACTATGACTTTTACAAATTTTCGCCAACTCCTCATTTGTGGAAGCGTGCAATAAGGAAAAGGTTATGTAGTGACCCCTGTTTTCACCGTATTGAGCCCCAATTTGTTGGAGGGTATTGGTGTGTGTCACAGGGTTTTTCCCGTATCTATGATCATGGAGGCGGCAAAAGGCAAAGGGTCGTGTTAAAACCAACTAAGAAGCGACAGTCCCTGCCAAGCAATGCACCAGCACCAGCACCGGCTTCCAATGACGGTCCCACTGTCAGTGACAACCCTGAGACAGAGTCGGATTTCGCGGCCAGTTTTGATGAAGCTTGCATGTACCTAAGCGATTTCCCGCCTCACCTGCTGACTACAGGTGGGCTAGTCCCGCTGCAAACTATCGACGTGGGTGATGAAGAAAGCTGTACTGGCAGTGGACCGGCGCCGGCGCAAGCTGAATGGGAAATAGTATGGTGAGTACTGTATTGTTGCCGTATTATTTTGGTGGGGCTGGCTGGGTACTTCTTTAGGGGGCTGACCATTACTGTACATTAAAACTTTTCATTTTGTTTTTCCTCAGAAAAGAAAACGGCTAATGGGGGGATTTCGATGGATAATATTGTGCTGTATGCTGATGTTTTCCGGCCGAACAGTATACTGTGTAATAAACCCGAATAAATAAAGCTATGCATTTATTCTACAGTACATGTTCAGTAAATTACTGCACATACTGGGGGCGAGATGTGTTTGCAGCAGAGAGAGATCCGCTGCTCTCTCTGCGCAAACATCGGCACATTAAAAATTATTTTAAATACATTTTTATTGATAGTGTAGATGTGCAGGGGGTCTCGGGAGCTGAACCGCACTGGTTTCAGGTCGGTGGACCCCCTGCTCCCCGAGATACAGGCCCCTTTAGGGGGTGCCGGTATCCCTCTGCGTTTAAAGGGCCGATCACGTGACCGCGACCTGTAAACCAAGCAGAGCAGAGGGATACCGGCACCCCCTAAAGGGGCCTGTATCTCGGGGAGCAGGGGGTCCCCAGACCTAAAACCAGTGCGGTTGAGCTCCGGAGACCCTCTGCACATCTACACTATAAATAAAACACATACAGTATATACAGTAAATAAACACTCGTTCTTTACCTTAGCGGCTATGCGCTATGGTAAAGAAGCAGCATTTCTGTATTTTTAATAATATTGTACAGTGAGCAGGGGGTTCCCTGAGCCAGAAATCTAAACTCAGGGGACCCCCTGCTCCTGCTCAATATTATTAAAAATACAGAAATGATGCTTCATTAACATAGCGGATAGCCGCTAAGGCAATGAAGGGGTTAACCCACCGTGCCCGCTTTATTGTGGGTGGCGGGGATGGGTGAGGGGGGTATTTGGCCCTTGGTGTGAGTTTAGGACTTGCGGGGGGGTGGTTGCGGGTGCACTTAACCCCTTCACGACCGTAGCAGTTAATACCGTTACGGTCATGAAGGGGTTAAACCCTCCCGCTACCCACCCGCAAGCCCTAAACAAACCACTGTTGGGGCTAATACCCCCTTCACCCACCCCCGCTACCCACAATAAAAAAAACTCACACACACAGCAGCCGCCAAAAAATAAATAAATAAATCTAAATAAATAAATAAATAAATGACAATAAATACATTTTAAATACATTTTTATTGATAGTGTAGATGTGCAGGGGGTCTCGGGAGCTGAACCGCACTGGTTTCAGGTCGGTGGACCCCCTGCTCCCCGAGATACAGGCCCCTTTAGGGGGTGCCGGTATCCCTCTGCGTTTAAAGGGCCGATCACGTGACCGCGACCTGTAAACCAAGCAGAGAAGAGGGATACCGGCACCCCCTAAAGGGGCCTGTATCTCGGGGAGCAGGGGGTCCCCAGACCTAAGTAGAAAAATGATGCAGCGCACCGCGATCCAAAAGAAGAACAGGTCTGGCCAAAAATGGGAGATCTTTATTGAGGTATCATAAAATCAAGGGATGCAACCCTTCTACGCGTTTCGTGCATAGCACTTTATCAAGAAGGGCTTCTACACTGTATACAGAGCGTTTAAGTAACAATGGCTGCCAAATCTCGCGATATTAGTGACGTCACGATTGCGTCACGTCCAATAGAATCTGACTTAACCCGCGCATGCGCATCGCGGCTCTGAACGGGGGAATAACCAGTACTCACCCAATCTCCCCACCACTGCTGGGGAACGCCTCTAGGGGAGTGCCACACAGGGAGGAGCGATGCATGGAAGACTGTATCCGCCCCCATCCTGGCTCCACGTGCCTGCTAATGGGTAAAAACAGCACAAAAATCTAATAGTGGCATCTCAGCTATAAATGGCTCAGAAAATTGTAAGCGTCATGCCATTATTTCACATATTGTGCCCACATGTAGTGGGAGACCAGACATCCCCACTTCAACCAGCTTATCATCCTAGATGAACACTGGAGAAAGCTGAAATATGAAGCAAAGTGTCTGTCCCCCAGTCCTGCGGGTCACATATGAATAAAAATAAAAATATTTTCAAGCAAAATTATTAACAAGAATCATAAACAAGAGACATACTGCACCGACACACTTTATTCGAGCAAATACCCGGTATGTACCTGGCAGATACCTGGAATGCGCCGCTCCTCACCTCTGACAAGCCCCGTTGCATTTGCCTTCCCAGCCTGGGTTCATGCCTGGCTGATGGGCGGCTGATCTGTTAAATGATAATGATTAGGATTTAATAGGCTGCAATGCTTCGCGTGTCTACCAGATGGCATAAATTCATGAATTGTAATGCAGTATATATATATATACTGTGCAGAATTGAAGCCAGCAGGAATAAAATGCTTCAATCCCTGCTTGGAAAATAACTCAATGCACTCGGGCAGAAAACAGTCACAAACCTCAATACACCCGGGTATACCCGAATTCGTGGGACTAGCCGAGCTCGAATAAAGTGTGTCGCCAGTGTATAAATCATTGAATGTTGTTCTATGTTCCTAGATTTATATGAGTGAAATAATGCTGTAAAATCTAGTGAATCAAAAATAAGTTGTTTACAATGAAAATGTATATAGCGATACTGGGCAGCCATTTAACAAAAATCAAAACATACAATTTTATTAATTAAAAAATATATATATATACATGACAAACAAAAATAAAAACGATGAATTCGTGTAAAAACAAATGAGCATCCTTGTGATGACAGTGAGATTATAAATAATGTAAACAGTTATTTTATAAGTTTCATCTTGTGGGGTACCCAAGGAAAATTTATTACTCATATAACTTATGGCAAGACAATATTTGTGGATGATGCGAATTAATCAGTGGCCTTAGTAACCAGAGACTCGTAACTAGATATATGGCAACGATTTCGTATTATTGCATATTTAATTAACATTATGCCGTATATATATACAGTTCATTTATAGAAATAAGGAGTTATGTTGTAGCTAACTATGCTATCCATTAACCTGGGAGATTAAGTCAAAGAGAACTAACTGGTTTTTAGTAGCACAGGGAAGTTTTTCAGGGAGAGCCATAATGTTATCTAAAAGATTGTGATATTGCGGGGAGACTTCCGGTGACGTCACAGCCGATGGTCTGCTAGTGGAAGAGCTCCCGGCGCCCTCACCAATACAGACACCAGAATAAGCTTATCCCACACCTCAAAAACCCTGAAAATCGTCCCCACACCGAGAACAAACTCTGGAGAGATGGCAGGGAAGCCGCAGAGAAAGAGCCAATGCCCCGTCACCAAGTTCTTCCCTCCGGCCCAACGCCTAGCTGAGATCAACCCGGAGGAGCAAGATGGCGCCGGTGAAGAACCAGAACACGAGGTGCGCAGCGGCCGACAGAGCCCGACTGACTCAGACCCCCCCGTCTTAAATAAAGATTTTTTTGACGCTTTAATTATTAAAATGAGGAGAGGAGTTCAGGAGGACACGGAAAAGGCCCTCCAAACCATCCGAGCAGAAGTGGAAGCACTGACGGAGCGGACAGAAGATCTGGAAGTAAAGATGGAGGTAGTCTCAAGCGAGCAGGCTGAGACTCACGAAGAGGTTCTGAGATGCGGAGATGCGATCCGACACATACAAGACAAACTAGAGGATATGGAGAACAGGGAACGGAGGCAGAACATCCGCCTCAAAAATATCCCTGAAACTATCACCCACGAAGAACTCCAACCATACCTCCGCAGACTCTTCCTGCAGCTCGTCCCTGATCTATCAGATCACGACCTACACACAGACCGTGCCCACAGAGCCCTGGCCCAGAAATCATCGGACCCAAACCGGCACAGAGATGTGGTGCTGAGAATGCACGCATACTCTGCTAAAGACCGCATCATGACAGCGGCCAGAGAACTGAGAACGGTGACCATGGATGGGGTACAAATCCAACTCTACAACGACCTCTCCCAAATAACAATGAATAAAAGAAATGCGCTGCGCCCACTTACCTCCTATCTCAGGGACCAGGGGGTAAAGTATCGATGGGGATTCCCCTTCAAACTAGTGGTGCTCCGCAATGGCCGCCACCACACAGTAACAACCCCTGAAGGCGCCAAGGACTTTCTGAAAGCGCTGGGGATCCCTCTCCCACCGCAGAAGAGCAACCGCCTCAGCACTGAGGAGACGCCGGAGATGACCCCCCAAGAAGTCCCCCGAACATCGGAGAGACTAGCGAGTCAGCGTCTCCGGTGAACCCTGAGGATCCAGCCAACTGCAAGACCCATGAAAACCACAAGAGGCCCCCACAGTCATCCCACACTGAACCAGAGGCCCTAAAGACACCAGCAAATACCCAACACAAGAACCCTCAATGAATAAAACAACCCTTTGGCCACGAGGTCCCCTAGATTACACCCCGCGAAACTATCCCCCCCTTCCCGACCCCCCCCCACCCCCTCCTTCACCCCTCACCACCCCCCCTCTTCTCCCCCCTTTCCCCCACCACTCTTCCACCCTCCCCCCCCCCCCCCCGCCACCATCTCCTCATAACCCACCCATACCCCCCTTCCCCCCCCCCCCCAGCCCCCCCCTCCCCACCCCCCTATACGCTAAATGTCCACTTACCTTTTCCGCCCCCCCCTGAGTCCGAGGGGAACCGAGGCCCCTCCCGCGGTGTCTCGGACAGCAGCGGGAGGAAACGGCATCCGCAATGATCCCTGCGGGGCGAGTCCCTCTCGCGTCACTCACGCGTCCCGGGGCTGCATCTACGGAGACCCAAGCTCCGGAGACGCGGTCCGGCTGCTGCACACCTCCACAAGCACGTCCGGTCGGCGCTCCTGATGGACAAGAGGTGCACCGGATCCCCAACCTAAAGATTCCCGTGAACCAAGTCAGCAGAACCAGAGACTTCATCTATGGACACTGCATCCCGTGATCCGCTCCCAGAGGCATCCCCCCCCCCCCTCCCGCAAGTGGCAGGTTGTATGAACAGAAATCTCCCCCCCCCCCCCCCCTCTCTCTCCTTCTCTCCCTACGATAAAAGTGATGTACCCAGATATCCCCCATGGAATCCCTATTACCCCAGTCTACCGCGACCCCCCCCGAGCCACACCCCCCCCCCTCTCCCCGCCAAAACAAAGATGTATACCTTCAAGGTCTTGCCTCAATTATGCACCTCTACTGAAGCTCTCCCCCAGATCTATATGGCTCCCAACTGAACCCACAATTGTATGGTCCCAATTTGAACCACCCGGTCCCCCCCCCACCCCCTCCCCCCTTCACCCCATATATACACCCCCCCCCCCCCCCTGAACTGGTCCGGACTAGCACTAGACACTATAACTCTCCCCACAGCAGTAGACATACTATAAAAATCTCAGTAAGCTACAACTATACACCCCCTGCCATCGCCCTGACCCAAAACTAAGACCCCCTCGGAGGCTAACCCCAAACAATAGAAAAGGACATACATAATATGTCCCCCCTTCCCCCCCTCCCCTTCTACCCCCCCCCCTCAATATCCAGACTAAACACCATGTAAGATACCCCCCCAAATCTCCCTCCCGCCCCCCTCCCCGTCGCGGATAGCTCTCCCCCCCCCCCCTCACCTGCCCCCCTCCCACCTGCCCCCCTCCCACCATAAACGAAGACCTATACTATGTTTATCCAGCTTGCATAGATATATGCCAATATATGAACAACTACTGATTGAATAGAAGAAAATTACATTCTGTAAGAGATTCCTCAGCCTAGGTTTGAGATTCCTCCCGAATGTACTGTTTAAATCCCATGTTAAGTACACGAACAATGTATGCTCCCCCCCCCTGCCCCAGGGCGCCCCCCCCCCACCTATCCCCCCCTCCCCCCCCCCCAGAGGAGAAATGTTTTATGTCGAACCAACATGTATTGTTATATACCAATGTCTGAATGTGTATATAATGAGCAGCTGATAATAGTAATGTACAAGGGAAACCTTGGCCTAGGATTGGGACCCCCCCCAGAGAGCAAGGTTTAAACTCGCTGCTAAATGTATGTATACTATATGCTCCCCCCCTCCCCCCAGAGGAGAAATGTCTTATGTCAACCCAACCTATACTGCTATATACCACCGTCTGATCATATATCCTAAGAGCAGTCGATACTAGCAAAGTGCAAGAGAAATCTTGGACTGGGAGGAGGACCCCCCCCGAAAGCATTGTTTAATCTAGATGCTATTTATGTGTATACTATATGCTCCCATCCTCCCCCCCCCCCTCTCCCTAACTCTTCCCCACTCCCCCCCCCTACCCCGTGTACCCCTGCCCTCTACCCCCCCCCTTCCCCCCCCCTCCCCTCCTATCCCCTCACCCCCCCCCTTCCTCCCCCCTCCTCCCACCTCCCTCCCCCCCCCTCCCTCCCCCCCTCCCCCCCGCCCCTACCCCTACCTCCCTCCCCCCTCCCCCACCCCTCCCTCCCCCCTCCCTCCTCCCCCCCTCCTCCCCACCCCTACCCCCACCGCCCTTCCCCCCTCCCCCCTCCCCACCCCCTCCGCCCTCCCCCCCTTCCCCCCCCCCCTCCCCCCCCACCCCTACCCCTACTGCCCTTCCCCCCTCCCCCCCCCACCCCTCCCTCCCCCCAACCCTCCCCCCAACCCTCCCCCCCCCCTCTCCCCCCCCTCCCTTACCCCCCCCTTACCCCCCCCCCCATCCACCCCCCCACCCCTCACCCTTCCCCAACAATGTTTACTAAAGATGTAAAAGATTGTCTATGGCCCAAACCAAAGGAGAGTAAGGCCTCCATAAGCCAGAGGTGCCCTCCCCTACAAGGGACCCCCCCCCCCCCATAAGCAATGAGGTGGGGGTGCTGGACCCTTCTTTCTGGCTACGGTCCGTGAGTGACGCCCCGAAAGTTCTCCCAGGGGTTTTTATTCCCCATTCCCTTGACATCAAAATGTCAAGAGGAACCTTTTTCGGGCTCCAAGACAGCCCATTCTCTTTCTTGCCCTCTTGTGTCCTCCCCCCCCCCCACCTCTCCCCCACCACCCCACCCTTCCCCCGTCGACCTCCACCCAATCCCCCTTGTGGGACCACTAAAGACTACCCCCCACAGGCCCAAACAGACGCACGAACCAACCCTGACATGGGAACAATTCAGGGACAGGGGCTTACCCCTAAGACCCCCCCCCCACACTGATGGCATCGATCAAAATTATTTCCCTGAACGTCAAAGGCCTTAATTCGGTTCGCAAACGCAAACTAGCCCTTCAAGAATTTAAAAAAACTAAAGGGGATATAATTTGTATCCAAGAAACCCATTATAACAATGTAGACCCGCCAAACACATTTAAACACGTATACCCCCAGGCGTTTTTCGCTTCCTCCCCCAGCAAGAAAAGAGGGGTGGCCGTCCTGATTAAAAACAACATCCCATTTGCCCTGACGACAGTAACTAAGGACCCCGAGGGACGGTACATACTCCTCCAAGGTACGCTTTCAGGCACCCCCTTAGCCATCCTAAATATTTACGCCCCAAACGCCAACCAAACCCAATTCCTACAGAACCTCCTTAGCACCCTCGACCAACCGACGCTCTCTTCCCTTCTCCTAGTCGGAGACGTAAATATGGTACTTAACCCAGCCCAAGACAGATCAGGCCAAACTACTGCCCCATATTCCATCCAACTACAGACAAAAGCCCAAAAATTTCAAGATATCCTCGGGGAGTACTCTCTGACGGATATTTGGCGAGCCCAGCACGTGGGCCAGCGAGACTACTCTTTCTACTCATCCCCCCATCAGTCTTACTCGAGGATCGACTATTTTCTGGGCACCAATAATGTACTCCAGGCATCCTCCCACTCCGAAATAGGCCCAATAACGTGGTCCGACCATGCCCCTATCGTACTCACCCTCTCTCTACCTTTCGTCAAGTCCTTAACATACAATTGGAAACTCGACGACTCGCTTCTCAACGACCCACTAGTAGTCAAAACAGTGAAACAAAAACTGTTCACCTTCTTCCAAATAAACAAAGGTTCAGTGCCCTCAGCAGCAACTCTGTGGGAGGCCCACAAAGCCACTATCAGAGGGGAACTTATATCAATAGCCTCCTACAAGAGGAAACTTAAACAGAGAGCCCAGAAGGAACTCACAGATAAAATCCTAGCGCTAGAGCACTCACACAAACAATCCCTATCAAAAAAGGTGTTCAGAACACTTGAGAAAGCGAGATCCGACCTAAAAGTGTTGCAACTTGACGAGGTAGAGAGAGCCCTGAAATGGACCAAACAGCGGTTCTACGATAGGGGCAACAAAGCGGACAAACTTCTGGCCTCCAAATTAAGAGGCTTGAGGACAAAGTCCCAGATCACAAAGATCAGAACTAAAAGCGGCCTAGTCTCCTATAACGAGAAGGACATCGCGAATGAGTTCGCAGAGTTCTACACAGATCTATACAATCTACACCCAACTAGCATGCCAAAAGATATCGCCAAAAATACATCCGACTATCTATCCAAATGCAACCTCCCATCCCTCACTCAAGAAGAACTTGAGTTCTTAAACAAGAAAATAACTCTAGAGGAACTAAAAAAAGCGATATCCTCACTTAAATTAGCTAAAACACCCGGACCCGACGGATTTTCCAACGGGTACTATAAAAAATTTGTAGGCCCCCTGTCCCCCCACCTCCTAGAAATGTACAACTCCTTTATGCAAGACCAACAGATCCCAGACACTATGTCAGCAGCCAATCTGGCTATTATTCATAAAGAGGGTAGAGACCCCCTTCAATGCGCCAGCTACCGCCCAATATCCCTCCTAAACTCTGACCTCAAACTTTTCAGCAAAATCCTAGCAAACAGGCTGAATCCTATTCTCCCAAGGCTAATTCATATAGACCAGGTGGGATTTGTGTCAGGAAGACAGGCCTCTGACAACACCCGCAAAATTATTGATATTATAGACCACGTGCACCTCAAACAATCCCGGGCCCTGATACTAAGTCTCGACGCGGAGAAGGCCTTTGACCGCATCAGATGGTCCTATCTAGACCAAACGATGCGCCAATTCGGCTTCTCCGGACCATTTCTTACCGGCGTCCAGGCCCTCTATACTAATCCAACAGCCCTACTAAAACTCCCAGGAGGCCGCTCCAACCCAATAAAAATTCAAAACGGCACCAGACAAGGCTGCCCGCTCTCCCCTTTACTATTTGCCCTATCCATAGAGCCCCTGGCCGCCCGAATTCGAACTGAACCCACTATTAAAGGTATCCCAATCGGAGACAGGGAATACAAAATATCCCTGTTCGCCGACGACATAATTCTCACTCTGTCAGACCCCCTCACCTCCCTCCCTAACTTAGAAAAACTCCTTGACGAATTTGGCCAACTATCAGACTATAAAGTCAATACTGACAAGTCAGAGGCGCTTAGCATCTCCCTCCCGAACCCCGTATGGTCAGCCCTACAACAGAAATTTAAATATAAATGGAACACCTCCCACATCAAGTACCTCGGAATCAAAATAGCAAGTTCATATAACTCGCTGTATCAAATTAACTACCCCCCCCTCTTCCGCCAGATCTTAAAAGATCTTGAGTCCTGGCTATCCCACCAGATCTCCTGGTTCGGAAGGATAGTATCCACCAAAATGAACATTCTACCCCGCCTGCTCTACTTTTTTCAGACCCTCCCCGTCCCTGTTCCACTAGCAGAACTAAGGAATATCCAGGCCCATATATTAAAATTTATATGGCAACAACGTAGAGCCAGGGTCCCACGATCGGTCCTTTTAGCCTCGAGGTCGAGAGGTGGTCTGGGGGCCCCGGACATACTCCGATACTACCTTTCGGCCCAACTGAGGCAGGCGGTAGTATGGAACAGCTCCCCCGACACCAATTGCTGGCTGGAAATCGAGACACACCACGCTTTCCCGAACCCCCTCCCTACCCTACTGTGGTCCCCAGCTCCCAAAAACAGGAAATCGTTGAGACTTGGTCTCGGGGCAATGAGATGCACGAGGTCGACATGGTTAAAAACCAAAGGGAAATATGGCCTAGCTTCAACCCCCTCTCAACTGACCCCCATATTCGGGAACCCGGACTTCCCACCCGGATGCGCCCGATCCCAATTCAGCCAATTTCAAGGCTTAAACATCAGAGTGGTTGCGGATTTGCTGGAAAAAGATGAGGCCATGTCCCTCCCAGAATTAAGAACCTCATTCACGTCCCCCAACTTGCCCATTTTCCAATACCTCCAGATCCGACATTTCCTAAGAACCCAATCCCCTACTCTCAAGTTCCCGCCGCGTTCTAGATTCGAGACCCTCTGCCTCAAAGGCAAATACCAAAAGGGCCTCATATCAGAAATTTATAAAACGCTCGAAGCATCTCAGCCCCCCCCTAACCATCAATACATGCAGAAATGGAATGAAGACCTAAACACCAACTTGGACCTTGAGGATTGGGAGGATATTTGGGAGGCAGCCACCAAAACCTCAATTTGTTCCGTCACGAAAGAAAACATCTATAAAATATTATTCCACTGGTACCTGACCCCGAGTAGACTGAGCCAAATCTACCCAGGCACTTCAGACGAATGCTGGAGAGGTTGTGGTCAAAGGGGGGACATGCCCCATATTTGGTGGACATGTCCGGAGATCCAAAGATTCTGGTCCCGGATCCAGGGCCTCCTGACCGAGACCCTGGATATAGAAATACCCCTGGACCCGCTGACCTACGTGCTGGGAAAACCAATTGACGACCTTCCTGCCCCGGCGGCCAGACTCGCGGCAGCAATACTGACAGCTGCGAGATGCTGTATCGCGGCGGCATGGAAGAAAATTAAAGCCCCCTCTAGAAGAACCGTGATTTCCAGAATAGACGGAATTATGAACATGGAAAAACTGACGGCAATGTTAAAGCAAAAAACCCCACAATTCTATTCTACCTGGGAACCCTGGATAGGGCTTCCAACCCCCACATAAACCCCTCAGCTACCCCCCTCCCCCCCCCCCCTACGGCCGACGAACCCTAACCCCTCCCCCCCCCCCTCTTTCTCCAAAGTCGTTCCCAACTATCCACCTTTCCTTCGTCTCCCCCTCTCTTTTTCACTATTGAAAGCAGGAAAAAGGGTTTATTGAGTGTCATTTACCCCTTCTATGCCATGTACATGCACTGCGCCGTATTTACAAGTTGGCCTGCGAGCCAGTATCGATATTATGTACCCTCGTGATGTATGACACCAATAAAGGAAAAATATTTAAAAAAAAAAAAAAAAAAAAAAAAAAAATTGTGATATTGCAGTTATCTCAAGAAGTGGTTGATGGTCCACTCTACGTTTATCCCTTCGGGAAATCTTGTTCTCAGTGTAAATATCCAAAAGGACTCTCTACAGTTTAAAGTATTCACAATATCTCCCCCTCTCTCCTTTTTTGTAATTTTCTCAATACCCACAAACGAGAAATTTCTGATGCCTCCCTTATCACATTCTGTAAAGTGCTTTGATACAGGGTGTTCTAGGTCTTTCTTCCGTATCAATCTGCAGTGCTCCTGCATCCTTATCTTCAAGGCCCTTGTGGTCCGACCCACATATCCTTTCCCACAGCCACAACTGATCAGATAAACCACCATGTTTGTGTTACAGTTGATAAAACTATTGATATTGTACTGCTTGTGTGGACTGTGGGAAAAGACATGTCTGGATGGTCTCATAAATTCGCACATGTTGCATTGATTGCACCTAAAGGACCCCTTGGTCAGAAAACGATCAGGATTACCCACAGGAGTGGAAATGACACTTGGTGAAATAAATGCAGCCAATGTTTTGGCACGTCTATAAACACACCTTGGAACTTGCTTAGTGTATTCACATAAAATAGGATCCATTTGTAATAAGTTCCAATGTTTGTTTATGATGTCCTTTATTTGACTACTGGATTTGTTATATTGCGATATAAATATTGGACACTTTTTCTCAATCCCATGAGAATCCTTATTCATTTTCCTAGTATCCCTCATCCTGGAGTTTTGGGGTAATAGTGTTTCTCTTTCAATCTCCACTACTTCTTGTAGGGTTAATTGGAGGGTCTCCCTGTCATAACCTCTTTCAACAAATCTATTTGTCAGCGCCTCAGACTGAGTAAGGAAATCACTCATTGTAGAGCAATTCCTCCTCAGCCTGAGGTACTGACCCTTGGGTATACCCCTGATAACAGACCTGGGGTGACAGCTGTCCGCCCTCAAAAATGAGTTCCTTGAATTAATTTTTTTATAAACATCTGTTTGTATATTTTTTTCTAGATCAATATAGAACAGAATGTCCAGGTAGCTTATGTGATGTGCATGATAATTCATAGTAAAGTGAATGTCTAACGTGTTGTTATTTACATACTCAAAAAATGCTAATAGACTATCTGTGCTCCCGTGCCAAATAAAAATGAGGTCATCTATGAAACGTTTGTAAAAAATAATATTGTGCCTAAAAGTGTTCGTGCTATTAAAGATGAAATTGTTTTCCCACCACCCCATGAAAAGATTGGCATAGGAGGGGGCAAAACTCGTCCCCATTGCCGTACCCCGTAGTTGCAAGTAAAACTTGTGCTCAAAAAGAAAATAATTGTGTGTTAAGAGGAAAAGTATAGCTTCCATAATAAATGTGATCATTGGTAATGAGCTACCCGGACATTCTATGAAGTGACGGACAGCCGTCATGCCCAGGTCATGGCGTATGATTGAGTACAGGGAGACCACATCCATAGTTACCCACAAGAATTCCTAGTTCCATTCAACTTCCTTCATCTTAGTCAGCAAATCGCCTGAGTCCAAGATGAAGGATGGCAGTTGTCTCACAAAAGGCTGCAGATAAGCGTTGACATATCTTGACAAACCATCTCCCAAAGATCCAATGCTCGAGACTATCGGCCGACCAGGAGGGTCGACCAACGTCTTATGGATCTTTGGGAGATGGTGGTAGATGGGAATAACTGGTTTCAAATTTATTATAAATCCAGATTCATCTTTATTTAGAACATAAGTAGCTGTTCCCAAACCAGTGCGGTTCAGCTCCGGAGACCCTCTGCACATCTACACTATAAATAAAAATGTATTTTAAATGTATTTATTTATATTCATTTATTTATTTATTTATTTAGATGTATTTATTAATAGTGCTGCTGCTGCTGCTGCTGTGTGTGAATTTTTTTTATTTTGGGTAGTGGGGGTGGGTGGGGGGGCTAATACCCCCTTCACCCCATCCCCGCTACCCACAATAAAAAAAATTCACGCACAGCAGCCCCACAATTAATAAATAAATCTAAATAAATAAATAAATACATGAAGAGAAATAAATATATACTGTACTGTAAGTACCAACCAGAAAACACAATTTAAAACCAATGCTAACCCTTACAATACCAAGGATTACATCTACAGTGTATCTAATTGTAAAAAACATTATACATTATACACACATTGAAGCATTGCAATAAACAACAAACAAGCCCCCTCCCCTATTCTCTTTGAAACCTCCCTACCTTCACTGTAATCTATGTAAAAACCCCTCCCCTATTCTCTTTGAAACCTCCCTACAGTACCTTCACTGTAATCTATGTAAAACCCCCTCCCCTATTCTCTTTGAAACCTCCCTACCTTCACTGTAATCTACAGTATGTAAAACCCCCTCCCCTATTCTCTTTGAAACCTCCCTACCTTCACTGCAATCTATGTAAAAAAAAACCTCCTCCTGTTGTGTGTTAAATCTCCCTGGCCTGTGTTTCTGAGTGCCCGCTTTATTGTGTGTAGCGGGGGTGGGTGACGGGGTTTATAAATGTGAGTTTATAAATAAAATAAAGAATATTATTTCTAGGGGCCCTAGAACAGAAGTTCCCACGCCAATTTCACGCTCATTGCTCTTTTTTTACAATGTTGCTGGTCTTGCGGCTTTGCAGTCTGCAAGCAAAAAGCAGTTTGTAGTACTGAGTGTGAGATAAATTATTTATCAGTGTTGATCAAAGAGAGTTGATCAGAAGGATTCCCCTTACTGTATATACAGCACTCTATTGTCATTCATACAGTACAGTATACAGTAGTAAAGGGTAGACAACAAATGGCCTTGCAGTATATTACTACAAATCTGTCAGGTTGACCAGAATCACTGCGGATATCGGAAAATAATACAATTTTATTAATTCTACAGTACATACAGTTGATACTTAAAAACACATATACTGTACATTGTTACAAATCCCTTTTGTGGCTGTGTTTTTAAGTATCTATGTAGAATTAATAAAATTGTATTATTTTCCGATATCCGCAGTGATTCTGGTCAACCTGACAGATTTGTAGTAATATACTGCAAGACCATTTGTTTTCTACCCTTTACTATACTGTATGAATGACAATAGAGTGCTGTATACTTTATAAGGGGAATCCTTCTGATCAACTCTCTTTGATCAACACTGATAAATATCATATTTATACCCCTTTAGCACCTGTCGTTCCATCCTATGCACCCATTTACAATGGTGATTGCGGTCGTATTCACGTACTTTATGTGAGATAAATTAACCAGTTCTTTTATTGCTGAAGTCGCCACAAAAAACTTTTATTTACAAATACAGTACAATACAATGGTGAAACATTTCAAGTTAACAGCAATTCAAAACCTCAACACACAATAATACATACTGTACAGTACTGTATGATTATTTATTTATAATACAGTATACAGCTCTGTACTGTATATGCAGTATACAGTATACTGTACTGTATTTGGGCCTTGTCTTTGGGGGTTTATTCATGCAATTATTAGGGTGACCTGCCTTTGGAAATACTACGACAGTACAGTCCCAGCTATTTCAGCCACCCCACCCCCTCCCTTAGAGTTTTTAATCCCTCCCTGGCCAAGCGTCAATCGTCTGGCTAATCCAATCCAAGCCATTGTCTTGTTAATCTGCCCCTGGGTTGGCTACGGTAACAAGATTCAGCAGGAGGCCAGCCAGCGTCTGATCCCACCATCCCCCTCCCTTAGAGGGAGGCCTGCCTGCTTTGGAAAAATCCCCTCTCGAATTGGAAATGTAAATCTGATGTGCATCCATTTGCTTACAGTAACTGTTCTGTTCAGAACAGCCACTGCTTCTAAATTACTGAAAATATACAGGATAAATATACAGTAATGTGAAATAATCCGTTCTGTGGGTCTGAGAGGGTTGAAAGTCACCAGGTCCTCATACAGTACAGTACATTCTCGAATACCTTTAGAATAAAAATACAGTATACTGTATATAAATATACAGTATAAATATTGCACAGTATAATGTTAAATAACCCATCCTGTTCTTTTTCCCTTCATAACAGTATCCTCATTGTGTCTGCGGTACAGTAGTTCATTGAGAGAGGAGAGGTTTTGTGTACATCATTACTGCTGTTTATATACTGTACATTTGACTGCACAAGCAGATTTGACGGAACACAACGCCCCCCCTCCCCCTTGGGCACCCTTTTTCCTGGAACAACAAGAAAACAAAAACTTTGTTCAGTTACTGTACTGTACTGTATGTGCGTACTGTATTATGGTAGAACTACTGTACAGTAGGTGGCTGGTGCAGCTTTCTCTGGAAAGAAAAAAATGGAGCAGTTAGTAGGCAGTTACTGTAGTACTGTCAAACTAGTCTACTGTACTGTATACTGGAACTACTGTATACTCTGACTATTGGGAAAGAAAAAATCTGTGCCATACTTACCTGTATCATACTGTACTTACTGTACAATACTACAGCACTGTACTACTTTCCTGATGCTTGCCCATTGCGCGCGATGACAATGGGCAACACAGTGGCAATATGGTCTATATATTTATTGCAGCGTTCCATGGTGAGTTCATTGTTCCAAAAACTCATTATGGCTTTATACAACTCGTCCTTCTTGGAGGGTTTCGCCACTTTACGGATGTGGTCCTTCAGCTGATGCCAGACCATTTCGATCGGATTGAAGTCTGGCGATCTGTGATTGGAAAGAAAGGACAATTAGTTTAAGAGATACAGTACACATTAAAAACAGTGGGGAACAAAAATTGGACATGGTCTACTGCACTTACTCCGCTGGCGTCTTCACCCAGTTGATGCCGCACTCAAGGATATGTGCCGTTGACGCGGTGTGCTTGGAATCGTTGTCCTGGTAGAAGCGATGCCCATTGGGAAAGTCACGTCTGATGTATCGCACTATCACGGGCACAATGTTGTCTTGGAAGAAATCTTTATTCATGATTCCTATAGCAAGAAAAGAAAAGTGCTCAATAGTACAGTACAGTGCATACGGTAAGGCAACACTAGTCAAGTACAGTGCATTAGGCGGCATTATATTTGAGAAATTGTACCTTCAAAGACGACAATGCATCCCGGTCCACGCCTAGAGATGGCACCCCACACATGCAGCTTCACAGGGTGTTTTGGCCGCGGCTTCAAAGTTATGCGGCCTTTTTTGTGGAACGCAAATCTTGCAAATCTCTCCAGCGACACAGTAGACTCATCAGTGAAGATGCAATCCTGGAAAGTCTCACCGCTGTCGATCCATGCTTGGGCCTGTAGCACTCTTTTGATTTTGTTTGCGTCCCGTATCATGGGGTACACTCTGTAATGACAATGAATAAAAAATTTTAGCGTCATAGCGCAGTACAGTTTGCAAAACAACACTTTTACTTTACAGTACCTCCTGTACTGTCCAGTACTAATCTCACACGTCCATATTTCCATCCAATTCTGCGTCTCATCTTCTTTATGCTGCTCTCGGATACAGTCAGATTGTGATTTTCCTGCAGAGTGTTTTTAACCCTTAATGCGCTCCTCTCATCATTCTCCTCACTTATTCTGTCCACCAGAAGAGTAGTCTCCCTACAATGCAAAGAAATTATATTGTTTTATTAATATGCAGCAATATAAAATGTATACTGTATACTGTACATGTAATGTTGTAATATACAGTAAATATAAATATACAAAAAATGTATACTGCTGTACTATAAATATAAATAGACAAAATATACAGTATACAGTACTGTTGTAATATAAATATACTATATAAATATACTTTTGTTATATCATAATAAATACACATCATATACTGTACAGTATATTCCGTTGTAAGATGAATTGCAATATACCAAAAGTGTATACTGCTGCACAAAAAATATAAATTGACCACACATACACTATATACTGTTGTAATATAAATATACTACAGTATATAAATACGGTATACTGTTGTTATATCATAATAAATACACATCATATACTGTATATTCCGTTGTAAGATGAATTGCAATATAACAAAAGTGTATACTGCTGCACAAAAAATATAAATTGACCACACATACACTATATACTGTTGTAATATAAATATACTATATAAATACGGTATACTGTTGTTATATCATAATAAATACACATCATATACTGTATATTCCATTGTAAGATGAATTGCAATATAACAAAAGTGTATACTGCTGCACAAAAAATATAAATTGACCACACATACACTATATACTGTTGTAATATAAATATACTATATAAATACGGTATACTGTTGTTATATCATAATAAATACACATCATATACTGTATATTCCGTTGTAAGATGAATTGCAATATAACAAAAGTGTATACTGATGCACAAAAAATATAAATTGACCACACATACACTATATACTGTTGTAATATAAATATACTATATAAATACGGTATACTGTAGATGTACACTACAGTTTTCTATATTTTTTTTGGTTAAGTTTTATAAATATACTTACGCATTTGTTACCCTTGGTGCCTTTTTGCGGTTTCTGTTTTTTCCGTGTGCATGATAGCACACGGTGTTTGATGGCACAACGAGGCCAGAAGCAGTTAACCAGCGCTGGATATCTGCAATTCGTTTTCCGCTCGTGTACATCTCCTTCATTCTTATGCTGAGATCCGTTGAAATCTTCTTAACAGGCATTGCTGCGAGTAGAAAGAAATACAAACACAAGAATGTGTATTCGATGTTTAGTCGATGTGTATTCAATGTGCAGTGAATCCACAAAATGGATGGTGTATTTATATGTTAATGACTCACATTACAGACCACCCACTTTCAACACCTGTACCTGGCCGCCATGCATAAAAGGTTGTACACGTTGCATAGCCCACCACTTGCTGATCTTTATCTGAGCCATTGTCCAGATACTGCATTGTGCCTCCCGCTTACATGGAGCAGCCCCGGTTCTATGGACGCAAGAACCATCTCACCTCTGCTGTGCCTGCCACACTGAAAAAGAGAAAGGCAGTTACCGTTTCCAAGCCAAAGGCAAAGCGAAAGGCTAAGGCCAATAAAGAAAACCTTCTGCTGACCCCAAAGGCTAAGGGTTTTAAAACACGTCAGCCTTATTATGTGAGGAATAAATACGGTACTGTGCTCGGTACGCAAGACGAATGGCAGCCAACTCACCGAATCCGCAGACCACTTGCTCCCATAAGCTTCGACGACTCTGCTGTAGCTGTCCCGGAAATCTTCAGCCCGGCTTCTCCACCCCCATCTTCTCCGGTTCCATCTGAAGATGCTGCTGCCTCTGAAATCCACGGGTCACTGTCTCCTTTGCTCTTGGATGACTCTGCTTCTCTCCCGGAAATCCAGCGGTCACCTTCTCCATCCCTCTTCGACGACGCTGCAGCTTCTCCTGTACCGGGCAACCCCAGGTCACCTCCTCCACTCTCCATCGATGCCGCTTCTCTCCAGGGAACCCCCATCTCATCCTCCGTTGCACCCATCCCCCCAGATCTCCAGATGCCATGCACAAGCAGCTCGTTAGACCGGATCCTGAATGGGCTAACTGTGGATCTCCCTGGGAATTCTATTGTGCTGGCAAAGCTAGATCTGCTTCTGGAGTCGGTGCTACATATGGAGCAACGGATGGATCAACGGATGGAGAAGATAGAGGCTGACATAGCGGGCATACATTATTTGCTCGGTGTTAATGCCCCTGTTTCCCCGACGCTGGAGCAGGGGGGTGACATGGATGTGATCAATGGGACCTTCGGCCCCCGTCCATCACCAAGCACACCCCCTCCACCAGAAGATGCAGTGTACTATGTTATTGAGGAGGACATGACAACCCCGTCAAGACCATGCCAGGAGACAACCCGGCGACCACTACCGGAGGAAAGCTTCCTCCCAGACACCCTACCATTGCCCGTTGCCTCAGGTACACCCGCTCCCAAAAGACCTCCTACACCCGCTCGCATAGAAACAGTGCCCGACATCTCCCTGTGCGATCTGCCACCGGCGCTGAGGGAGAAGTATAGGGTGAGGAGTGCTGGTATACCACACAAGTATGCCTTGATCATATTTAAACACCATGTTCCCTACACATTGTACTGCGAGTGGGTGTTCAAAGTAAATTACGATGGGAATCGCCATAAAAAGGCCCTTCCTGCTAATTTAAGGAAAAACATTGTGGAAGAAATGCAGCGCTATTATCCTGTTACAGATCCTGTAATGAGAACTGTTAGAGACTGCATTAATGGCGTTTTGCGCCATGCAAGGCATCGGCCATGGATGGAAAATGGGGAGGACGTTCAGTGAGACCATACAGTACTGTAATATTGTGCTGTACTGTACAGTACATGTTTTACCCTACAGTACCTCCTGTACACTGGCGACACACTTTATTCGAGCTCGGCTAGTCCCACGAATTCGGGTATACCCGGGTGTATTGAGGTTTGTGACTGTTTTCTGCCCGAGTGCATTGAGGTATTTTCCAAGCAGGGATTGAAGCATTTTATTCCCGCTGGCTGCAATACTGCACAGTATATATATATATACTGCATTACAATTCATGAATTTATGCCATCTGGTAGACACGCGAAGCTTTGCAGCCTATTAAATCCTAATCATTATCATTTAACAGATCAGCCGCCCGTCAGCCAGGCATGAACCCAGGCTGGGAAGGCAAACGCAACGGGGCTTGTCAGAGGTGAGGAGCGGCGCATTCCAGGTATCTGCCAGGTACATACTGGGTATTTGCTCGAATAAAGTGTGTCGGTGCAGTACTTAAACAAAGGATACTGTATGTTGTTGTGTGTTGCACGGTTTTTGTACTGTATTTGTAAATAAAAGTTTTTGGTGGCGACTTCAGCAATAAAAGAACTGGTTAATTTATCTCACACTCAGTACTACAAACTGCTTTTTGCTGCCAGACTGCAAAGCCGCAAGACCAGCAACATTGTAACAAAAGAGCAATGAGCGCGAGATTGGCGTGGGAACTTCTGTTCTAAGGCCCCTAGAAATAATATTCTTTATTTTATTTATAAACTCACATTTATAAACCCCGTCACCCACCCCCGCTACACACAATAAAAAAATAATCACACACAGCATCCCCGCAATAAATAAATAAATAAATACAAATAAATACATTTGAAATACATTTTTATTTATAGTGTAGATGTGCAGGGGGTCTCGAGAGCTGAACCGCACTGGTTTCAGGTCGGGGGACCTCCTGCCCCCCGAGATACAGACCCCTTTATGAGGTGCCGGTATCCCTCTGCGTTAAAGGCCCCGATCACGTGACCGCGGCCTGTTAAACCAAGCAGAGCAGAGGGATACCGGCACCCCCTAAAGAGGCCTGTATCTCGGGGAGCAGGGGGTCCCCAGACCTAAAACCAGTGCGGTTCAGCTCCGGAGACCCTCTGCACATCTACACTGTGAATAAAACACACACATCATTAAAGAATCATTCTTTAACTTAGCGGCTATGCGCTATGGTAAAGAAGCAGCATTTCTGTATTTTTAATAATATTGTACAGTGAGCAGGGGGTTCCCTGAGACAGAAATCTAAACTCAGGGGACCCCCTGCTCCTGCACAATATTATTAAAAGTTCAGAAATGCTGCTTCATTACCATAGCGTATAGCCGCTAAGGTAATGAAGGGGTTAAGGCATAATAACCAATAAATACATTCAATACACTACCCACTACCCATGGCAACCTCCGCTGCTACTGCTGTACAGTAAAACAGAGAAAAAAATTAACACTTTCAAAGTAATGTCCCCTAACCCCTTAATCACCATAGCGGTTATTAACCGCTACAGTCATGAAGGGGTTAACCCACCCTCACCCACCACTCGGGAGGCCTACTGTACATACCCTCCCACTCTAACCCCCCACCCCGTGAGGCCTAACCATCCTCAACCCTCACCCACTAACTACCCACAAGGGAGGCCTACCCACATACCGTTGGGGAATCCCCCCCACCCCCCACCCCCAGTCCCCGCAATCAAAACAATGCACAGCCCCACAATAAACAGCATTCTATTTATTAAATATAATATTTATATTATATTTGGCCCTTGGTGTGAGTTTAGGACTTGCAGCAGCAGCACAATTAATAAATAAATCTAAATAAATAAATAAATAAATGAATATAAATAAATACATTTAAAATACATTTTTATTGATAGTGTAGATGTGGAGAGGGTCTCCAGAGCAGAACCGCACTGGTTTCAGGTCTGGGGACCCCCTGCCCCCCGAGATACAGACCCCTTTTGGGGGTGCCGGTATCCCTCTGCTCTGCTTGGTTTAACAGGCCGCGGTCACGTGATCGGGGCCTTTAAACGCAGGGGGATACCGGCACCCCCTAAAGGGGCCTGTATCTCGGGGAGCAGGGGGTCCCCAGACCTAAAACCAGTGCGGTTCAGCTCCCGAGACCCCCTGCACATTTACACTATAAATAAAAATGTATTTCAAATGTATTTATTTGTATTTATTTATTTATTTATTTATGTATTGCGGGGATGCTGTGTGATTTGTTTTATTGTGGGTAGCGGGGGTGGGTGTGGTTATTTACACGGGATCCCCCTCCCCACATTTACATACAGTACACTGCACTCAGAAACACAGGCCAGGCAGATTTAACACACACACACAATAGGGGGAGGTTTTTTTACATAGATTGCAGGGAAGCTTAACGCACACACACAATAGGGGGATAGGGGGAGGGGGTTTTACATAGATTAGAGAGAAGGCAGGGAGTTTTAACACAGACATGAAAAATATGTATTGAATGTATTAATTGTTTATTATGCCTTAACCCCTTCATTACCTTAGCGGCTATACGCTATGGTAATGAAGCAGCATTTCTGTATTTTTAATAATATTGTGCAGGAGCAGGGGGCCCCCTGAGTTTAGATTTCTGTCTCAGGGAACCCCCTGCTCACTGTACAATATTATTAAAAATACAGAAATGCTGCTTCTTTACCATAGCGCATAGCCGCTAAGGTAAAGAATGATTCTTTAATGATGTGTGTGTTTTATTCACAGTGTAGATGTGCAGAGGGTCTCCGGAGCTGAACCGCACTGGTTTTAGGTCTGGGGACCCCCTGCTCCCCGAGATACAGGCCCCTTTTGGGGGTGCCGGTATCCCTCTGCTCTGCTTGGTTTAACAGGCCGCGATCACGTGATCGGGGCCTTTAACGCAGAGGGATACCGGCACCTCATAAAGGGGCCTGTATCTCGGGGAGCAGGGGGTCCCCAGACCTAAAACCAGTGCGGTTCAGCTCCCGAGACCCTCTGCACATCTACACTATGAATAAAAATGTATTTAAAATAATTTTTAATGTGTCGCTGTTTGCGCAGAGAGAGCAGCGGATCTCTCTCTGCTGCAAACACATCTCGCCCCCAGTATGTGCATATACAGTACTGTATGTGTACAGTACTGTATGTTAGGGGTTATAGGGGCTGTTGTTATACAGTATATATATATATACAGTATATATACTGCATTACAATTCACTATAGGGGACGGCTTCAAGAGAACAGCTCGCAAGCGCCCTCATGTGTTTTTACACGGCATTGCAGTATTGTAGCTAGCCGGAATAAAATGCTTCAATCCCTGCCGGGAAAATAACGCAATGCACTCGGGCAGAAAACAGTCACAAACCTCAATACACCCGAGTATACCCGAATTCGCGGGACGAGCCGAGCTCAAATAAAGTGTGTCGCCAGTGTATGTGTATAGAATTGCAGTGGCTATGGTGAACCATAAAAAATAACAAGTAATGATTTACACTGGCGACACACTTTATTCGAGCTTGGCTAGTCCCACGAATTCGGGTATACCCGGGTGTATTGAGGTTTGTGACTGTTTTCTGCCCGAGTGCATTGAGTTATTTTCCGGCAGGGATTGAAGCATTTTATTCCCGCTGGCTGCAATACTGCCCAGTACATATATATATACTGCATTACAATTCATGAATTTATGCCATCTGGTAGACACGCGAAGCATTGCAGCCTATTAAATCCTAATCATTATCATTTAACAGATCAGCCGCCCATCAGCCAGGCATGAACCCAGGCTGGGAAGGCAAATGCAACGGGGCTTGTCAGAGGTGAGGAGCGGCGCATTCCAGGTATCTGCCAGGTACATACCGGGTATTTGCTCGAATAAAGTGTGTCGGTGCAGTAGGAGAGCTGAAAGCTCAAATATGCAGCATGAATAAATATATTGCAGTTTGCAAGATTAGAAGAGCATCATTTATAACCCTTTTAGAGCCCGAGACATAGATACTACGTCATGACGTACTCTAGTAGCTATGTAAAAAAAAACAAGCTCATTTTGCTAGGGAAATCACATCCTATGGTCCCATAGAACGCAATCTAAACTGGAAGGGGGATGACAGAGTGATCACATGAATGTTTTTTACAAGGCACGAACCGGTTGAGACCACTATTTAAGCTCCAGAGACCACCCTGGTACCTTAGATACTTACCGGTGACGTTATCAGGTTTAAATTTCCTTCATGCAATAAACTGGCTGCCAAATTGGAAGCTGCAACATCATCATTTGTGGCTCCCTAGTGATTGGCCATTTAAATCACCTTTAAAAACCAGGAAGTAATACCAGTAACTTTATCAGTAAGTATTTCAGGAACAGGAACTGAAAATATTGCGGTTCAGCTCTAGAGGACACCATTTTTGTGTGTGTTTGCAGAGGTGGGCTTATTGTGTGTGTGTGTGTGTGTGTGTGTGTGTGTGTGTGTGTGTGTGTGTGTGTGTGTGTGTGTGTCTGGCACTGTCACTGTGTGTGTCTGGCACTGTCACTGTGTGTGTCTGGCACTGTCACTGTGTGTGTCTGGCACTCTCACTGTGTGTGACTGGCACTGTCACTGTGTGTGACTGGCACTGTGTGTCTCACTGTCACTGTGTGTGTGTGTGTGTCACTGTCTCTGTGTGTGTGTGTGTGTGTGTGTGTGTGTGTGTGTGTGTGTGTGTGTGTGTGTGTGTGTGTGTGTGTGTCACTGTCTCTGTGTGTGTATCACTGTCTCTGTGGGTGTCTCACTGTCTCTGTGGGTGTCTCACTGTCTCTGTGGGTGTCTCACTGTCTCTGTGTGTGTCTCACTGTCTGTGTGTGTGTCTGTCTCTGTGTGTGTCTCACTGTCTCTGTGTGTGTCTCACTGTCTCTGTGTGTGTCTCACTGTCTCTGTGTGTGTGTGTGTGTGTCACGGTCACTGTGTGTGTGTGTGTCACGGTCACTGTGTGTGTGTGTCTCACTGTCACTGTTTGTGTGTGTGTGTCACTGTCTGTGTCACGGTCACTGTGTTTGTGTGTCACTGGCTGTGTGTGGCAGCAGCCGCCTGAGGTGATTAAGGACCTGAGTATCACCAGGGTGGCGCGGGTAAGCAGCGCTCCAGGGGGGAGAGGGTATAAGAGGAGTGGGGGATAGTTGTGGAGGGTACCTGCTCCAATCCCCCCCTGCTCCGCCCCCGCCCCGTGCACTTACACGGCCCTCCTCCCCACACTGGGTAGCAGTTGCGGAGGAGGGCACCTGCTCCGATCCACCCTGCTCAGATTCCCCCCTCCTTGCGCACTTACACGGTCCTTCTTCTCCCCACACTGAGCAGCAGTTGCGGAGGGCACCTGCTCCAATCCCCCCCGATCAGATTTCCCTCCCCCTGTGTGTCTGAGAGAGAGCGAGTGTGTGTGTGTGTCTGTCTGAGAGAGTGTGTGTGTGTCAGAGAGAGTGTGTGTGTGTCAGAGAGAGAGAGAGTGTGTGTGTGTGTGTCTGTCTGAGAGTGTGTGTGTGTCAGAGAGTGTGTGTGTCAGAGAGAGTGTGTGTGTTAGAGAGAGAGTGAGTGTGTCAGAGAGCATGTGTGTGTCAGAGAGTGGAAAAGAAGGGAGCCCCATGCCCCCTGGTACTCTTTGATAAAGTGCGCCAAGTCGTGCGAAACGCATAAGAGTGGGTCTATATTGCTTTTGTGCCATTAAAGCTTTTGCAGTTATCTGAGTGGTACCGGTCTGTTATCTTCACCACTGGGCAGTTGCACCGCCTTACCTTCTACTGTATCCTGTGTCAGAGTGTGTGTGTCAGAGAGTGTGTTTGTCTGAGAGAGAGTGTGTGTGTCTGAGAGAGAGAGAGTGTGTGTGTCTGAGAGGGTGTGTGTCTGAGAGTGTGTGTGTCTCAGAGAGAGAGAGTGTGTGTGTCTGAGAGTGTGTGTGTCTGAGAGTGTGTGTGTCTGAGAGTGTGTGTGTTTGAGAGTGTGTGTTTGAGAGTGTGTGTTTGAGAGTGTGTGTCTGAGAGTGTGTGTGTCTGAGAGTGTGTGTGTCTGAGAGTGTGTGTGTCTGAGAGTGTGTGTGTCTGAGAGTGTGTGTGTCTGAGAGTGTGTGTGTCTGAGAGTGTGTGTGTGTCTGAGAGTGTGTGTGTGTGTGTGTCTGAGAGTGTGTGTGTGTCTGAGAGTGTGTGTGTCTGAGAGAGTGTGTGTGTCTGAGAGAGAGAGAGTGTGTGTGTCTGAGAGAGAGAGTGTGTGTGTCTGAGAGTGAGAGTGTGTGTGTCTGAGAGTGAGAGTGTGTGTGTCTGAGAGTGAGAGTGTGTGTGTCTGAGAGTGAGAGTGTGTGTGTCTGAGAGTGAGAGTGTGTGTGTCTGAGAGTGAGAGTGTGTGTGTCTGAGAGTGAGAGTATGTGTGTCTGAGAGTGAGAGTGTGTGTGTCTGAGAGTGAGAGTGTGTGTGTCTGAGAGAGAGAGAGAGAGAGAGAGAGAGTGTGTCTGAGAGAGAGTGTGTGTCTGAGAGAGAGAGAGAGTGTGTGTCTGAGAGAGAGAGTGTGTGTCTGAGAGTGTGTGTCTGAGAGAGAGAGAGTGTGTGTCTGAGAGAGAGTGTGTGTGTCTGAGAGAGAGAGAGAGAGAGAGTGTGTCAGAGAGAGAGTGTGTGTCTGAGAGTGTGTGTCTGAGAGTGAGAGAGTGTGTGTCTGAGAGAGTGTGTGTGTCTGAGAGTGTGTGTGTCTGAGAGAGAGTGTGTGTGTCAGAGAGAGAGTGTGTGTCTGAGAGCGTGTGTGTCTGAGAGAGTGTGTGTGTCTGAGAGAGAGAGTGTGTGTGTCTGAGAGAGAGAGAGAATGTGTGTGTCTGAGAGAGAGAGTGTGTGTGTGTCTGAGAGAGAGAGAGGGTATGTTTGTGTGTCTGAGAGAGAGAGAGTGTGTGTGTCAGAGAGAGAGTGTGTGTCTGAGAGAGTGTGTGTCTGAGAGAGTGTGTGTCTGAGAGAGTGTGTGTCTGAGAGAGTGTGTGTCTGAGAGAGAGTGTGTCTGAGAGAGAGTGTGTGTGTCTTAGAGAGAGTGTGTGTGTCTTAGAGAGAGTGTGTGTGTCTTAGAGAGAGTGTGTGTGAGAGAGAGAGTGTGTGTGTGTCTGAGAGAGAGTGTGTGTGTCTGAGAGAGAGTGTGTGTGTCTGAGAGAGAGAGTGTGTGTGTCTGAGAGAGAGAGTGTGTGTGTCTGAGAGAGAGTGTGTGTGTCTGAGAGAGTGTGTGTATGAGAGAGAGAGTGTGTGTCTGAGAGAGAGAGTGTGTCTGAGAGAGAGAGTGTGTGTGTCTGAGAGAGTGTGTGTGTCTGAGAGAGAGTGTGTGTGTCTGAGAGAGAGTGTGTGTGTCTGAGAGAGAGTGTGTGTGTCTGAGAGAGTGTGTGTCTGAGAGAGTGTGTGTCTGAGAGAGTGTGTGTCTGAGAGTCTGAGAGTGGGTCTGAGAGTCTGAGTGAGAGTGGGTCTGAGAGTCTGAGTGAGAGTGGGTCTGAGAGTGAGTGAGAGTGGGTCTGAGAGTCTGTGAGTGGGTCTGAGAGTGTGTGTGTCTGAGAGTGTGTGTGTCTGAGAGTGTGTGTGTCTGAGAGTGTGTGTGTCTGAGAGTGTGTGTGTGTCTGAGAGTGTGTGTGTGTGTGTGTGTGTGTCTGAGAGTGTGTGTGTGTCTGAGAGTGTGTGTGTGTCTGAGAGAGTGTGTGTGTCTGAGAGAGAGAGAGTGTGTGTGTCTGAGAGAGAGAGTGTGTGTGTCTGAGAGTGAGAGTGTGTGTGTCTGAGAGTGAGAGTGTGTGTGTCTGAGAGTGAGAGTGTGTGTGTCTGAGAGTGAGAGTGTGTGTGTCTGAGAGTGAGAGTGTGTGTGTCTGAGAGTGAGAGTGTGTGTGTCTGAGAGTGAGAGTATGTGTGTCTGAGAGTGAGAGTGTGTGTGTCTGAGAGTGAGAGTGTGTGTGTCTGAGAGAGAGAGAGAGAGAGAGTGTGTCTGAGAGAGAGTGTGTGTCTGAGAGAGAGAGAGAGTGTGTGTCTGAGAGAGAGAGTGTGTGTCTGAGAGTGTGTGTCTGAGAGAGAGAGAGTGTGTGTCTGAGAGAGAGTGTGTGTGTCTGAGAGAGAGAGAGAGAGAGAGTGTGTCAGAGAGAGAGTGTGTGTCTGAGAGTGTGTGTCTGAGAGTGAGAGAGTGTGTGTCTGAGAGAGTGTGTGTGTCTGAGAGTGTGTGTGTCTGAGAGAGAGTGTGTGTGTCAGAGAGAGAGTGTGTGTCTGAGAGCGTGTGTGTCTGAGAGAGTGTGTGTGTCTGAGAGAGAGAGTGTGTGTGTCTGAGAGAGAGAGAGAATGTGTGTGTCTGAGAGAGAGAGTGTGTGTGTCTGAGAGAGAGAGAGGGTATGTTTGTGTGTCTGAGAGAGAGAGAGTGTGTGTGTCAGAGAGAGAGTGTGTGTCTGAGAGAGTGTGTGTCTGAGAGAGTGTGTGTCTGAGAGAGTGTGTGTCTGAGAGAGTGTGTGTCTGAGAGAGTGTGTGTCTGAGAGAGAGTGTGTCTGAGAGAGAGTGTGTGTGTCTTAGAGAGAGTGTGTGTGTCTTAGAGAGAGTGTGTGTGTCTTAGTGAGAGTGTGTGTGAGAGAGAGAGTGTGTGTGTGTCTGAGAGAGAGTGTGTGTGTCTGAGAGAGAGTGTGTGTGTCTGAGAGAGAGAGTGTGTGTGTCTGAGAGAGAGAGTGTGTGTGTCTGAGAGAGAGTGTGTGTGTCTGAGAGAGTGTGTGTATGAGAGAGAGAGTGTGTGTCTGAGAGAGAGAGTGTGTCTGAGAGAGAGAGTGTGTGTGTCTGAGAGAGTGTGTGTGTCTGAGAGAGAGTGTGTGTGTCTGAGAGAGAGTGTGTGTGTCTGAGAGAGAGTGTGTGTGTCTGAGAGAGTGTGTGTCTGAGAGAGTGTGTGTCTGAGAGAGTGTGTGTCTGAGAGTCTGAGAGTGGGTCTGAGAGTCTGAGTGAGAGTGGGTCTGAGAGTCTGAGTGAGAGTGGGTCTGAGAGTGAGTGAGAGTGGGTCTGAGAGTCTGTGAGTGGGTCTGAGTTTGTGATTGGGTCTGAGAGTCTGAGAGAGAGTGGGTCTGAGAGAGAGTGGGTCTGAGAGCCTGAGAGAGAGAGTGGGTCTGAGAGTCTGATTTCCCTACCCCCTGCCCGATTTCTGTGTGTGTGGGTGTGTGTGTGTGCGCGCGTGTGCATTTGCGTGTGCACAGACACCAACCCACAGTCAGTCATAGTCACCCACCACCCAAGAGTCAGTCAG
The DNA here is from genome assembly GCF_040206685.1 of Ascaphus truei. Lineage (NCBI taxonomy): Eukaryota > Metazoa > Chordata > Amphibia > Anura > Ascaphidae > Ascaphus > Ascaphus truei. The sequence continues at coordinate 296,797,141 of NC_134484.1, forward strand.
TCACCCAAAGAGAAGCAGTTCCAGCCATCACATTAGTGGTGAGTTCATTAAATGTTTGACCAAATATAGCAGGCTAATTTTTAAGTTGATAATTTTGGATGGCCCTCGAATGATTTTATAAATATCAAAAAGGCCCTTGGCAGAAAAAAGGTTCCCCACCCCTGTACTATGGCATGGGGCCCCTGAAGTGCCAGATCCCATGCCATAGGAACAACATCTTGGGGCACCCAAAGTGTTAATTATTATTGTGTTAAGGGGATTCGTACTTTAAGTGTTTATATTTTTTCTATTATTGTGAAGTCCTTTCGCTGTTTTATTTAGCAGTCCCACATGTGAAAAGTGTGAATAAAAGAGTCACAATCTGAGGATCATTTGCAGAATAACAAATAAGTTTATTTCAGTGTACGTGTGCACACATAGAAGGAAGTTTCAAAATAAACTCCCCCAACGAAATACTGGCATACAGGCCCTATTTATACCCAAAATACTAAGCCCACGCCCCCTATACGAGGTTGCGTGTGCGTCACTACGTAAGCATATAAGATAAACAAAATATGAATATGAACACATTGAGTTAATACACTACCGACACACTTTATTAAAGTGTGGCCGGTTCCGCAAGCCGGGAGATTTCCCGGCTTGCTAGTGGCCGCCCCTCGGCGTGCCGCGCGGTCACGCGTCATCGGGAGCCTGCGCCCCCTGCACGCGCGTCCAGGGCTCCCCGAGGGAGCCCTGGTGTCCCGCGATGTGGGGGACGGCGGCAGGGGGTTCCGGGGGACCCGGCGGACCCGGCAGCGGGAGGGAGAGCGCCCCGATCGGAGGGCGCTCTTCCGCTGCTTCGGCGCGCGCCCGGCACCCTCCGGCGCGCGCCAGTTTACTGCTGCGGCCGAGAACGGGCAAATGCTCGAATAAACTCGGCCGCAGCAGTAGCATTACTATGAGATTCATATTAAAAATGAAATGACTCAGCTAATATTCCTTATACAGGCCGGTGATCTTTCCTCTATATACGAGATTTCTGAGAAAGGGTGTCCATAACCATGGGAACCTCCCTCGGAATGCGAGACGTGCTTGTTATCTATCTTTTATTTTCATAACATTGGAGCTTTTTTTCCATCTTCAAGGTCTTGTGGTTTAGCTGGACAGCTTATTATCCCTTAAAATTTTAGGAGCATTAAAAGAAAAATATGTCTTTTAAACCTAACTTTTCATACCAACACTCATGCAGACAATAGACAAGATGAATGACAATATGAGGCACCTAAGATGGATGCTGACTTAAAATGGCTGCTTAGATCCCAGTGCTGTTATGTCAGACCTTCCCCCTCCCTCCTTGCATCATATTCTCACTTTGTCACGCACTTTTTAAAGCGGCGGTCCGAACTAATCAGCATTGGTTTTACTTTAAAAATGTGATAGTTTGTTCAGGAGATATGTGTAGTTGACATATTAAGTGTCTGGGAGGTCGAAATGGAGCTCAGTCCAGTCAGTGTAGTCTGAGGTCACCAAAAAAAAGGGGGGGGGCACGTGCATTTTAAGTGAAACGTCTTTGTTTTTTGTCACTGTTTTGTCAGAGAAATTGTATTTGTGATTGTGATGTTTTCAATGAAAATTCAAAACACAATTTCAGTGACAAAATGCAAAGAAGTTTCACTTAGAACGCGGGTGATCGGCAACCCTGCCCCTGTTTTAGCCATTTGCACTTCAATATTTATACTAACTGGGAATTCCTTGTGTGTGTGTCTCTGTCTCTCTCTGTGTGTGTCTCTATGCTGCTGCTGTGGAGTCCTCTGTGCATGCTCGCCGTGCACGTGTCATATGTGAGAAATGCAACTTTGTTGCTATTTGAAAGTAAGCCTCCTAGTAGTTTGACAATGTTTTCTTATAAAGTAGTATACACACACATCTGTATTTTAATGCAGCATTTTAAGCAAACCCTATTAGTGACTTACAAATCAGGTCTATGAGAATATGTAAATACATTAGAATTATGTACAGTATGTGTACGTGCACATTGCAAAAAAATTGTATGTGTGTGTGTGTGTGTGTGTGTGTGTGTGTGTGTGTGTGTGTGTGTGTGTGTGTGTGTATATTTTTAGAATTGAGGTTTATTCAAAATAATTTGCGTTAATTAGCTACTAGGAAAACAATAGGTGTAATTAATTAATTTTAGTTTAATTTAAAAAAAAAAAAGTACATTGGAATTACTTGTGTGGTATGTGGGTGACATTATTGTCATCCTTGTTCTTAAGCCATTTGTTTGCTATTGAGTAGACCCAATAAATTAACAATCAAAATGATCCAATTTGTTTTAAATCATATTTTTATATTTGGGAGTTTTCTTACCTATTGTTGATTATTAAAATTGATTTATAGCACAAAAAAAATCAACAGGTTATGTATTCGATGGCTGTATTCAAGCCATAGCCATGCTTGACAAATTTTCTAGTTGTAAATCGGTGAAATTACTTAATTAACATTTAACAGATTTAGGTCAATATTTACTGGGCAGTCTTCAACCATAAGACCCCTTCCATTTTTAATTCAACGTGTTGTAAGATGTCATCCCGTGCCGGAAGGGTTTTTTGGCAAGACAGCTTAGTAAATATAGGACTTCTAACAACTGTGCCTTACTTAAATTAGTAGTCCCGTCTGCTTGCATTTTTTTTTATGTTTAGGCCTACTGAAACCAAGGGGTCCCCCAGAGCTGATTCTTGGTCTTACAACCTCCTGGAACCCCCCTGTTTCTATATTGACGAGTAAATTTGTCCACCCGGCAAGAATACTTTCCAGTAGATACAAAATGGCCCATGGTCAGGACTTAATGATGCTTCTTTCTATTTTTGATCCTGCTGATATATATATATATATATATATATATATATATATATATATATATATATATATATATATATATATATATAACCAAGGATGAGAAGCGCAACCTCCACAGTATAATAGAGTGCAAAAATATTGAATTGATAGAAATAAGATAGACAAATGCTCACTTTCAATTTATCAAATACAAAATAGCAATGATTTAAAACTGGCATGAAGTTCAACAGGTGTAGATCCCTCTTAGTGAATATCCAAAGTATTGTGGGTCAGTACAGTAAATGGCATACAGCAGATATAGATGCTGCTTTTAGATTTCCACAACTTACATATACCAGCAATACCTTGCCGCTGGACAACCCTTCAATATTGGCAGTGGTTGACAAATCACCAAAAAATCTACTCGCCACACAAAAAAATCTACTCGCCACCTAGTACCAAACGTGTGCTGCTTGGGCCAATATTTACTCGCCCAGGGGTTAAATCCACTCGCCCGGGGCGAGCAAATGTATAGGTTTGTCGAACACTGAATATTGGTAACATGAACCCAGTTTAATCAGGTGCAGAAGCGTCCAGGTCAATTACAGTAGGTTTACCAGGTGTCAATTCCTTTTGGTAGATAACAAGAGCACCGTTAGTCAGCAATAGCATACAGTAGATAAAAATCTCCGTAGCAGATTGTAAGGGACTCAAGGAGTTAAACTCCCTTTACAGAGAAGGAAACTGCACTGGTGTCGGGTTTCCTACCTGAACTGGGAGGTGAATGTAATTAACTCCTGATGGAGCAGGATTTATAAGGCAGGAAGTTGCCTGCACAAGTGAGAGACTGTTTTTCCGCATAGGGAGGGGAAGTGAAACTTCTCCCAACCAGGAGGGACCCTGGTTGTTCTGATTCCCCAGCCCTGCAGGAAGCATGACTGCTGGGACCCCACCCAGGATAAAGACTGCTACAGGCTGGACACAATGTAAAGCAAACAGTGAAGGCATAAATAAGTGGCGAGTCCTGTGCAATGCACAATAAGGTGAACTAAATCACTCACAGCCAGTCTTTTGGAGTCAATTAGCCAGTAGGCAGAAAGTTGGAAAATCTGCTAAAGCTGGTCAATTTCATAGATTACTCCAATGGCAGGGGTATACACCCCAATTTGTAGGTTTCCTCAGGAATAGATGAGAACGAAATATAATACTAATATTTATTACAAAAAGGGAACGGGAGTAGGGAATATAACTCACATTCTCCCCATTCTTTGGTGCAGTAAGTGTATTGGGGTTATACTAAGACCACTCTCGATAACTCCAATAATGCTGCATGGAAGCCTCCGTGTTGTCCTGCTCCCGTCTCAATGGCGGCCCTGGAGATCACGTGCCTCTCCTAGATGCCGGTACCCAAACTTCCGTGTGTGCGCATACGCACCTTCATACTGTACGTTGTTCCATCTGGTTGTCTGGCATCCTGGGTGGCTGATACGGTGTACATATAGGGTCAAAACCCCTACGCATTTCGCCTTTTTTTTTTAAAACTTGGCTTCCTCAGGGGTTATGACTTCCTGACTCTCAGAAGTGTTTTTATAGGCACCCGGGTCAGGATAGCGCCAATTAGAAAGTCCCAAATCGCTCCCTATTAACTCAGTCTTGCAGATGTTTGGGATAACATATGTTAATGGTATAATAGGTATAGAATAAACAAAATTAATTAAATAAAATAAGAATATATTACATATTATATCAAACATTGAATTTACAAAAAATATCTATAAAAAATTAGTTTCATGATAAAAATAATTTTCACGATACTATAATTGTAATAACCACAATTCTCAATACCGTTTTAGACTAAATTAGAATTTCTTATAAAATACCCAAACATAATTATAATATTCTAAAAAAAAATACAACCAAAGTTATGAGTTTAATACAATGATAATTAAATACAATGTATAAAAACCTATGCCCCATTTAAGGTATGCAGTTTTTAGAAACCTAATTGTATTGAGAATTTGCTTTAGCTCAAAAAGGGACCCAAGTCAAAATCTAAATGTAACCCTAATGGTTTCAAGGTTTTTAACTTGTATATCTATAGGGTTTCTTTTTGGGGATAAAACCTTTTCTCTTCCCTCTCCAATTGTTTGGAATACATTCTATGCCTCTAAACAGTAGCCCTTTGGGTTTAGATTAATGATAGCGTTTAAAGTGCATAGAGAGACTGTGAGATTCCAGCCCTATTTTTAGATTCCGGACATGCACTTGAACATATTGTAGGCCGCAAAGGGCATTCCATAAGATAAACTACGAAATTCGTATTGCAGTTTATCAGACTTGATATTGAGAAGATTTCTCCAGTGACGTTGGATTTAAAATCCTTTGATCTGTTTACAGCATATTCACAAGCCTTTCAATGCAGGCAGGTGAAGAAACCTTTGAGATTCCTCTCTAACCATATTAATTTTGAATCTGTATTCCCAATCTTATTGATGTTATTTTTTAATGCACTAGGTGCAATTTTATCTTTTAAATTTAAAGCCTTTGAAAAAACTATTTGGGGTTTACTAGGTAGAAACTCATTTAAAATTGGGTCTTGTTTTAAAATATTCCAGTGAGGATTTAAAATGTTTTTAATTTTTCCCTGATTCCGTATTGTATGGGGTAATAAACGGAATCCAAATGCCCAGTTTAATGTTAGAACCGTTCTGAAGCTGGCCAGCCGACTGGGCAGGCAACAGCCGGGGACCGGGGGGGGGCGCTGCCTCCCCAAACGTGGTTAGCCACAAGTGGCCAGGGGCGGAGCAGGGGAGGGGCCACACGAGCCGAACCAGCAGCCAAGAGCAAGCGTGGTTCACTTAGTCCTGGTTCGCAGCAGTTTCTCAGGAGATGTGCCAGGACTCCTGTATGGGGCAAGCATGGGAGGCGGGCGCGCCAGTCTCTTGCACGGCTCCGCCTCAAGAGTATGTCAGGACGAGGGCACGCAGGTCTCCAGTTCCCACCCCCACACCGTTTGCGGCACAGAAGGGGGAGTTTGTGGGGTTGTTGCGCCGGGCTGGTTCTCCCCCAAAAATGTGGGCAGGGGAATCGTCCGGCGCAGGAGGCGGGCGCGCGGGTTTCCCACGTGACGCCAGCACCAGGGGGAGAGTGTGCATGGGAATTGGCCGGGCAGGAGGAGGTCACGTGTGATATGCGGTGGAATATATAACGGGGGAGGGTGCTCGTGGGTGGCAGCGGTTTGGGTTTGCCTGCCTCTTCTCCCCCGGGTCAAGTAAGTTAATTTTGTTGGGGTTGGTGGGCCGGGCCTGGTCCTCTCCGGATCCGGGTGTGGGGTCTTCCCTGGTGCTCCCCCCGCATAACCCCGGTTAGGGACTCCTGGCGGGCGGGCCCACTTGGCGCGGAGGGGAGATGAGGAGGCGGAAGGCACCAGGGGGAGATTAGGAGTGGGGACAGGGAGTGGGTGTGCGGGGCCCCCATGCGGCGCTGCTTCCTCTTCCTACTAGCCGGCGATGGAGTGCGCGCAAGCGGTACCTCGTCAGCATGCACGCTGGAAGGCCGGGCCCGGGCACAAGTTTAACCTTGTCCCGCATGGTTTTGTTGTATATGGGGGCGTGCATGCATCAGGGTATAGATGCGCACGAGGTGGTTGCGGGGGAGGCCCTGGCTGGTCTGGGGCGGGATCCCCAGGCACGCTTTGGCGCTCCCAGCGGAACGAGCCTCACGACAGGAGAGGGGTCGGGTAGGAGCGAGTCTGTTTGTTTCATCACACAAGGTGGAGTTCACGCTACTACTCTTCACCTCCATCCCACCACATCAGAGAGCATGCAGGGGATAATAGTAAGAATGGGGTAGTCTACTCGGAATGTTGTTTCTAAAAATTTGAATTGAGATGAAAATGATCTACAGAAAATGGGAAAAATGAGGAACAAACCTCAAAAGAAACCGATGCTCTGTCAATAGCAATGATATAATAAAAGATGTTGTAAAGCAAATGTCTCTGATTCTTTCGGTTGTGTCAGTGTGTGGGGGGAATTAAATAAATAAATAACGTGTTTTTTGTGTGTTAAAAATGGACTCAGCCAGGGGGGGGGGCGTTAATAAGCTTTAGGAATCCAAAATACAAGACATTTCAATGCCATTGGATACTCACAATGACCTCAGATAGCTTCCCTTACCGCACCCTGTGTCTCACACCCTGGATCAGCTGGCTGGTATCCACGATAGGCTGCCCATGTCCGCCTGTTGTCGCTGAACATTGATCGAGGACCCCCACACACAATCTGATCACCGTGCGTGCTCCAACCGGTAAGTAGTATAGCAGAAAATGGTGAGAATGGTGGTCACTGCTGCCCGAATATTCCGAACCAAGCGCCAAGTAAGTAAAAATATTATTGCTTTCATGAGAGAACGAAAAAGCATGACAGGAAGGTGTACAGCTCTAACGCGTTTCGTCTCAAGGAGACTTTATCAAAGAGTAACATACACTATTGCAGGTGATCATTAAATAGATAAAACTCTGATTTCATTGGCTTAGGGAAATGGGGGGAGGATACAACACCAACCACCTGTTATATAATGACTGTAATCATGAACGCAACAGGGCTAAGCGCAAAATAATTTAAAAAACCTTCAAACAGAGCTTACCACAAAAAAAGATCTACTGCAATGCAAAAAACGAATGAAAGAAATATATACAGTGGCGACCGCCTTTAGTCTAAATCGGCTAGATCCGCGATTTTCAGATTATCCCGGTTATCTGCGGTTTTGTGTCGTTTTCGCTCGGAGTGAACTGCGTTATTTTCGCGCTCGTGATATTAGCATTTTATTCTCGATGTCTGCAATATTGCAATGCCGTGTAAAAACACAGGGGGGCGTTTGCGAGCTGTTGTCTTGGAAGTCTAATACCTTCGCGGTTCAACCTACGTCAGTACACAGTCTGTGTGTGCGCGTGCAGTAATTGTAAATTTGCATATTTAAAGTATACATGCATTTGCAGTGCTGTTCTGCAGTACAGTACAGTATGTCTCATTTGATAATTGTTGAAACGCATAGGCTTGTACTGTACTGTAACTGTGTCACATTTCGGCATATACAGCGCTCTCCCCTCGCTCGGGATAATTAACTGCACTGCAGGGTATTTCAACTTCTTATCTTCTGTGCAATGCAGTACATCTCTCCCACACCATTCCTTTGAACGTGTGTCTGGTTTCAATCACATTCCTGCTTGACAGCAGGAATTTACTGCGCATGCGCCTGTAACTTCGCCCACCACTGCTTGCTTGAGTGAGTGAATTTTTTTTTTTTTTGTAATTTTTTTTCTCCACAAGCCTGCAAAAACCATCTTACTGTATTACGATATTCAATCTGTGCTGTACAGTAGCTTTTGTTTGCGACCCTGTGCGTTTGACTGCACATGGTTGATTTGTGTGCTTTTTATGTACTGTATTTGGGGGGTGTATTATTATGATGAACTGCCTTTTGAAATTAAAGTATGTCTTTAGCTTTGAACTTCATGCGCCTGTCTTTAATTTTTGGAATCTTGCCATTGTGTTTTGAATCCATCCATAGCCGAGCTTCAAAGCCTCACTGCGCCTGCGTGTAATCCTTGTTCAGATGGGAGCTGCTTACTGCGCATGAGTCACCCAAACCCCCCCCCTCTCCACAGAGTCATTCGACAGACACCTGCACAGAGTCATTCATTTTCTGAAGTTAGTCATTGTGTTTTTAATCCGTCCCTAGCCGAGCGTCAATCGCCTCACTGCGCATGCGTGTACTCTAAGCCTCTTTGAGATGGGAGCTAGCTGCTTACTGCGCATGAGTCACCCAAACCCCCCCCCCCTCTCCAGAGTCGTTAATTTTCAGAATCTTGTCATTGTGTTCTTAATCTGTCCATAGCCGAGCTACAGTACAAAGCCTCACTGCGCCTGTGTGGAATTCTCTTTGAGACGGGAGCTTTGAGGCTTTGTTTACGGCAACGTTTTGGAAAATCCCTTCTCGAATTTGATTTGCACAGAGCATCACCTTGATATTATAATAACAATAATAGCATGTTTTTGTATAGCGCTGTTAGTTACAGTATACGTAGCGCTTTGCAGAGACATTTTGCAGGCACAGGTCCCTCCCTGTCCCGTGGAGCTCACAATCTACTATATGTTTTTGGTGCCTGAGGCACAGGGAGATAAAGTGACTTGCTTTTTATGTACTGTATTTGGGGGTTGTATTTGGGGGTTTATTGATCAAATTATTATGATGAACTGCCTTTTGAAATTACTGTACTCTACTCTACAGTATGTAATTTCTTTGAACTGCAGCACAACTAATCCTTCATCCCTCCCCCACGCACACACAATCTCTTTTCGACAGACACCTCCACAGAGTCATTCATTTTCTTAAGCTAGTCATTGTGTTTTTAATCCGTCCCTAGCCGAGCGTCAATCGCCTTACTGCGCATGCGTGTACTCTAAGCCTCTTTGAAATGGGAGCTGGCTGCTTACTGCGCATGAGTCACCCAACCCCCCCCCCCTCTCTCCACAGAGTCATTCGACAGACACCTCCACAGAGTCATTCATTTTCTGAAGTTAGTCATTGTGTTTTTAATCCATCCCTAGCCGAGCATCAATCGCCTAACTGCGCCTGCGTGTACTCTAAGCCTCTTTGAGATGGAAGCTAGCTGCTTACTGCGCATGAGTCACCCAACCCCCCCTCTCCACAGAGTCGTTAATTTTCTGAATCTTGTCATTGTGTTCTTAATCCGTCCATAGCCGAGCGTCAATCGCCTCACTGCGCCTGCGTGTACTCTAAGCCTCTTTGAGATGGGAGCTAGATGATTACTGCACATGACTCCCCAACCCCCCCCCCCCCCCAACCCTTTGAGGCTTTGTTTATGGTAACGCTTTGGAAAATCGATTCTCGAATTTGAGATGTAAATCTGATGTGCACAGCATTGTGAGAATTGAGAGTTAAAAAAACCATTACCTGATTCATGTTGTTTTGTCATTCATTCTTATACTGTAGGGGTTGGGGAGGGGTGTGGTTGTTGTCAATGATTATGATTACCAGGAATGTGAATAAATATTTATTTTATTTCATCAGGAACAAAAAAATACAAATATAAAAATAATCATGAATAATACATAATGCAGTCTTTATTAAGTTCTTCTGGCAGATTGAAATTGGATAAACATTTAGAAAACATTTGTAAAACATGGAGAAACATGAATGATGCACATTTATAAGAATATTATATATATATATATATATATATATATATATATATATATATATATATATACAGTGTTCGACAAACCTATACATTTGCTCGCCCCTGGCGAGTGGATTTAACCCACGGGCGAGTAAATATTGGCCCAAGCAGCACACGTTTGGTACTAGGTGGCGAGTAGATTTTTTTGTGTGGCGAGTAGATTTTTTGGTGATTTGTCAACCACTGTATATATATATTTATATATACACTGTAATGTATAATATATGTATACTGTATATATATATATATATATACTGTATACAGTATACTGTACATAGTAATATTATTTTTTCCGTCGTTATCTTTTTCCTCATTCCGTGTACAGTACAGTAGTTAATTGAGAGGGGAGAGGTTTTGTGTACATCAATACTGCTGTTTATATACTGTACATTTGACTGTACAAACAGATTAGACTGGACACAACACCCCACCTCCCCCCAGGCCACCCTTTTTTCCTGAAACGACAAGAAAACAAAAAATTAGTGCAGTTATGTGCGTACTGTATTATGGCATTGTGTGATGTGTAGTACTACTGTAGATGACTGGTGCTGCTTTCTCTGGAAAGAAAAAAATTGAGCAGTTAGTAGGCAGTTACTGTACTACTGTCAAACTAGTCTATACTGGAACTACTGTATACTCTGACTACTGTTAGCCTGATGGCTGGTGCTGCTCTCTCTGTAAAGAAAAAACTGTAACTACTGTATACTCTGATTATTGGGAAAGAAATAATCTGTGCCATACTTACCTGTATCATACTGTACTTACAATACTACTGCACAGTACTACTTTCCTGATGCTTGCCCATTACGCACGATCACAATGGGCAACACAGTCGCAATATGGTCTATATATTTATTGCAGTGTTCCACGGTGAGTACATCGTTCCAAAAACTCATTATGCCTTTCAACAACTCGTCCTTTTTGGGGGGTTTCGCCACTTTCCGGATATGGTCCTTCAGCTGATGCCAGACCATTTCGATCGGATTGAAGTCTGGCGATCTGTCATTGGAAAAAAAGGAAAATTAGTTTAAGAGATACAGTACACAGTAAAAACAGTGGGGAAAAAATGAGACACAGTCTACTGCACTTACTCTGCTGGCTTATTCACCCAGTTGATACCGCGCTCAAGGATATGCGCTGTTGACGCGGCGTGCTTCGGATTGTTGTCCTGGTAGAAGCGGTGACCATTGGGGAACTCGCGTGTGATATATCTCAGGGACAATGTTGTCTTGGAAGAAAGCTTTATTCATTATTCCTATAGCAAGAAAAGAAAAGTGCTCAAAAAACTGCACAATAGTACAGTACAGTGCATACGGTAAGGCAACACTAGTCAAGTACAGTGCATTAGGCGACATTATATTTGATACATTTTACCTTCAAAGATGACAATGCATCCTGGTCCACGCCTAGAGATGGAACCCCACACATGCAGCTTCACGGGGTGTTTTGGTCGCGGCTTCAAAGATATGCGGCCTTTTTTGTGGAATGCAAAGCTTGCAAATCTCTCCAGCGACACAGTAGACTCATCAGTGAAGATGCAATCCTGGAAAGTCTGCCCACTGTCGATCCATACCTAGGCCTAGACCACTCTTTTGATTTTGTTTGCATCCCGTATCATGGGGTACGCTCTGTAATGAGAAGGAATAAATCATTTTAGCGGTACAGTACAGTTTCCTAAACAACACTTTTACCTCCTGTACTGTCCAGTACTAACCTCACACGTCCATATTTCCATCCAATGCTGCGTCTCATCTTCTTTATGCTGCTCTCGGATACAATCAGATTGTGCTTTTCCTGCAGAGTGTTTTTGACCCTTAATGCACTCTTCTCATCGTTCTCCTCACTTATTTTGTCCACCAGAAGAGTTGTCTCCCTACAATGTAAAGAAAATATATTGTTTTATTAATATGCAGCAATATAAAATTTATATATAAATATAAATATACAAAATATATATACTGTTGTAATATAAATATACAAAATATATACTGTATACTGTACTGATATAAATATAAATATACAAAATATATATACTGTACTGATATAAATATACAAAATATATATACTGTTGTAATATAAATATAAATATACAAAATATATATACTGTACTGATATAAATATACAAAATATATATATTGTTGTAATATAAATATACAAAATATATATACTGTACTGATATAAATATAAATACAAAATATATATACTGTTGTAATATAAATACTGCACCGACACACTTTATTCGAGCAAATACCCAGTATGTACCTGGCAGATACCTGGAATGCGCCGCTCCTCACCTCTGACAAGCCCCGTTGCATTTGCCTTCCCAGCCTGGGTTCATGCCTGGCTGACGGGCGGCTGATCTGTTAAATGATAATGATTAGGATTTAATAGGCTGCAATGCTTCGCGTGTCTACCAGATGGCATAAATTCATGAATTGTAATGCAGTATATATATATATACTGTGCAGTATTGCAGCCAGCGGGAATAAAATGCTTCAATCCCTGCCTGGAAAATACCTCAATGCACTCGGGCAGAAAACAGTCACAAACCTCAATACACCCGGGTATACCCGAATTCGTGGGACTAGCCGAGCTCGAATAAAGTGTGTCGCCAGTGTATACAAAATATATAATGTATACTGTACTGATATAAATATAAATATACAAAATATATATACTGTTGTAATATAAATATAAATATACAAAATATATATACTGTTGTAATATAAATATAAATATACAAAATATATATACTGTACTGATATAAATTTATATATACAAAATATATATACTGTTGTAATATAAATCAACAGAAATAACAAAAATATTAGATTTAAATTAAAATTAATTTTATTTTAAAGTTGTATAAATATACTTACGCGTTAGTTACCTGTGGTGCCCTTTTGCGTTCTCTGTTTTTTCCGTGTGCATGATATCTCACGGTGGTTGCTGGCACAACGATGCCAGAAGTAGCTAACCAGCGTTGGATAGCAGCAATTCGGTGTCCGCTCGTGTACATGTCCTTAATTCGCATGCTGAGCTCCTTGGAAATCTTTTTAACAGGCATTGCTGTGAGTAGAAAGAAATACAAACACAAGAATGTATATTCGATGTTTAGTCGATGTGTATTCAATGTGCAGTGAATCCACAAAATGGATGGTGTATTTATACAGTAATGACTCACATTAGAGTACGCCCACTTTCAACACCTGTACCTGGTCGCCATGCATAAAAGGTTACACACTTTGCATAGCCCACCACTCGATGATCTTTATCTGAACTTGCCCTTGTCCAGATACTGCATTGTGCCACCTGCTTCCATGGAGCAACCCCGATTCTACGGACGCAGTAACCCACTCACCTCTGCCGTGCCTGTCAAGCAGAAAAAGCGAAAGGCGGTTGCAGTTTCCACGCCAAGGCAAAAGCGACAGACTAAGGCCAATAAAGAAAACCTTCTGCTGACCCCAAAGGCTAAGGGTTTTCATAGACGTCAGCCTTATTATGTCAAGAAGATATACGGTGATGTACTCTCGACGCAAAACGATTGGCAGCCAACCCATCGAACCCGCAGACCACTTCCTCACATACGCTTCGACGACTCTGCCGCCGCTGTCCCGGAAATGTTCAGCCCGTCTTCTGCACCCCTCGTCCTTGACGCTGCCCCGCCCTCACGGAAACCCACAGGCCGTCTTCTCCAGTTCTATCCGACGACGCTGCCTCTGAAATCCACGGGTCACTTTTTCCTTTGCTCTTAGACGACTCTGCTTCTCACCCGGAAATCCAAAGGTCACTTTCTCCATCCCTCTTCGACGACGCTGCCGCTTCTCCTCTACCGGATATCCACAGGTCACCTCCTCCACTCTTCTTCGACGTCACTGCCGCTTCTCTCCATGGAACCCCCATCTCATCCTCCGTTGCACCCATCCACCCAGATGTTCACACGCCATGCACAAGAAGCAGCTCGTTAGACCGCATGCTGAATGGGATAACTGTGGATCTCCCCGGGAATTCTATTGTGCTAGCAAAGATAGAGCTGCTTCTGGAGACAATGCTAAATGTGGAGCAACGGATGCTACAAATGGATCAACGGATGATACATATGGATCAACGGATGCTAGATATGGATCAACGGATGCAACATATGGATCAACGGATGGATCGACGGATGGAGAAGATAGAGGCTGACATAGCGGGCATACATTATTTTCTCAGTGTTAATGCCCCTGTTTCCCCGACGCTGGAGCAGGGGGGTGACATGGATGTGATGAATGGGACCTTCGACCCACTTCCATCACCAAGCGCACCCCCTCCACCAGAAGATGTAGTTTACATGTATGCCGTTGAGGAGGACATAACAACCCCGTCAAGACCACGCCAGGAGACAACACGGCGACCAAGACCGGAGGAAAGCTTCCTCCCAGACAACCTACCGTCGCCTCAAGCACACCCGCTCCCAAAAGACTTACAGTCGCTCGCATCGATACGGTGCCCGACATCACCCTGTGCGATCTGCCACCGGCGCTCAGGGAGAAGTATAGGGTGAAGAGTGCTGGTGCACCCCACAAGTATGCCTTGTTACTTTTTAAGCACCATGTTCCCTACTCGTTGTACTGCGACTGGGCCTTCAAAGTGAACTACGACGAAAATCGCGTAAAAAAGGCGCTTCCTACCAATTTAAGAAAGAACATTCGGGATGAAATGCGGCACTTTTATCCAATTACAGATCCTGTAATGAAAGGCGTTCGAGACTGCATTAATGGTGTTTTGCGCCATGCAAGGAATCGGCCATGGACGGACAATGTGGAGGACTTTCTGTAAGACCATACTGTTGTGCTGAACTGTATTGTACTCTACATGATTTGACCTGCTGTACTTAAATAAAGGAGATGTTGTTGTGTGTTTTTTTACTTGTATTTATACAGAAATGTTTTAACTTGCTGTCCACACACATAGGACCTGCACAATTCCAGTCCCTGAGGGCCGCAAACAGGCACGGTTTTGAAGGTTGTCCTGAATCCGATTCAGCAATGTGCAGGCATTGTTACACAAAGCGATATTATCCATCGGAATCCCTCCATTAGCCGTTTTCTTTTCTGAGGAAAAACAAAAAGAAAAGTTTTACTGTAATGGTCAGCCCCCTAAAGAAGTTCCCAGCCAGTCCCACCAATAATTTTCTCGGGGGGCGTCTCCTGTTCGCATGCGCCTACCGTCGATGTATTGACACGCATACTGTATGCATTTCAAGAAGGTTCCAATGCGCATGCGCCTAGCGTTCCACCAATTGTTCAGTATCTGCAGTACAGTACTGTAGAAGCCGCTCAGCCAATGATATTGCTTATAGGAGAATCGCTTGACTTTTGAATTGCACCGATATTGATACTGCATTGTCAAAATTAAAAAAACACAGAAAATAATACGGCAACAATACTCACCATAGAATTTCCCATTCAGCTGGCGCCGGCGCCGGTCCACTGCCAAGTCCAGCGTTCTTGATCATCCACGTCGATAGTTTGCAGCGGGACTAGTCCACCTGTAGTCAGCTGATGAGGCTGAAAATTGCTTAGGTACATGCAAGCTTGATCGAAACTGCACGCGAAATCCGGCTCAGGCTCAGGGTTGTCACTGACAGCGGGACCGTCATTGTAAGCCGGTGCTGGTGCATTGCTTGGCAGCGACTGTTGTTTCTTAGTTGGTTTTAACACGACCCTTCGCCTTTTGCCGTCATCATGATCATAGATACAGGAAAAAGCCGGTGATACACACCAATACCCTCCAACAAATTGTGGCTCAATACGATCAAAACAGGGATCGCTACATAACCTTTTCCTTATTGCACGCTTCCACGTATGAGGAGTTGGTGAAAATTTGTAAAAGTCATAGTTTTCGACAAAATACTGATAAATTTGAACAACTTTTGCCATCTTATCCTCTATTGCATTAATCGCGGACCATATCAAATAAGCATAACTTCTGTCGGGTTTTTGGAAAGCGGGCTGCACTTGAACACTCATGGCGGGCGGGTCTCTGGAGAATACTGTAACCGAAACTGGTCTTTGTCTTTCTTTAATATGAAAAGCCTAAATTGATACATTTTTTCAACCTCTTCCTTCAGTCTCAAGGCCAAATTACAATAGCAAACTGTGGTATCTTTTTTACACGAAACACCTGCAAGTCGACACATTACTGAAGTGCATGCGCATTACAATTTATGAATATCTGCCATCTGGCAGACACGCGAAGAATTGAAACCAATTAAATCCGAACCATTCTCAATAAACGCATCAACCGCGCATGACCCGTGGCTGGGAACGCAAAATGAACGTGGCATGCGCCAGGTAAAGAGCATCACATTCCAGGAAAAAGCCAGGGAAAAACCGGCGATTTGTTAGAATAAAAGCTGCCGCAGCAGTAGATAACGACAAAAAGAAAAGTAATAATATACAAAAAGCAGTCAAAGAAAAAAACATTCGTAATAATAAAAATATATATAAAGACAATAGGAAATGAATAAAAAATATGAAAGAAGATAAAGAAACTATATAGTAATGTGATAAATATTGCATAATAGGTGTAAAATAGATATAAAAGAAAAGTGAATAATAATAAAAAATAATAAAAAATAAAAGAATGGATACAGTATAGTAATCCATGGAATAAATAAATATATGTCATAAAAAATTATATTAAATTATATAAGAAACATTATATATACAATCGAGACATAATGTGATGTCTATATGAATGCATGACTTGAAAAATTATCCAATAATAATAACATATTAAAACAAGAATAATAAAAAGATAATTGAACAAATATAAAAGAGACATAACCAAAATAAACAATTGAACATAGGACTAAAAATTGATACAGACAATAAGTACACGCAATGTGACCCATACCATGAGAACTCTAAAGGGAGCTCAATCATTTAAAAAATGCTTGAGCTCCCAATTAATATTGAGACCCCCAGGGTGAAGAGTTCCCATGGTATATATCCAGAACATCTTTTGCCTATTCAACCTATTCTCTCTATCTCCTCCTCTAGGATGAGGTGGTATAAATTCAATGCAAGAAAAAGAAAAATTGGTTATGCCTCCTTTTGAACATATAGAGAAATGACGGGACACTGAATGGGCAAGATCCTTCTTCTTAATGAGTTGTACATGTTCTGCTATTCTACACCTTAAAGCTCTTATGGTGCGACCTATATAATGTAGGCTACAACCACACTGTAACGTATAGATAACATGAGTAGTGTAGCAGTTCAAAAAACTCTTAATATAATATTTGTTTTTATTATTCGAATGAATCAATAATTTAATCGGATGGGCATATCTCCACATAGAACATCTGCCACATCAGAAAAATTCTATAGGGATACCTCTAGTAGAAGGTTTCATAGAACTAGACTCAAATAAACTTGGTGATAGGTGGGACGCA
This sequence comes from Ascaphus truei, assembly GCF_040206685.1. Taxonomy (NCBI): domain Eukaryota; kingdom Metazoa; phylum Chordata; class Amphibia; order Anura; family Ascaphidae; genus Ascaphus; species Ascaphus truei. The sequence goes on from NC_134484.1 coordinate 296,814,657, forward strand.
AGTGTCTTGGCCTTTCTATAAACAAATTTGGGACCTGTTTGGGTAAGTTTGCAAATATCTTTGTCAAGTGACAATGTATGCCAATGTTTAAGAACTATATCTCTAATTGATCTTGATTGTTTATTATAGGTATGTAACGCTCGGCCTGTCCACTAGCCAGATGAGACCCCGGGACTGAGGTGGAAAGGAGTAATACCACACACCTAACAGTAAACGGGGGCACGGCCGGAGTTTGGAAGTAGCGTAGATGGTCCAGGTAACAAAAATAGATAAAGTACAGTACTTGCCAACTCCAGCGTCGAAGGGTAAAGTCCGTAAGCCAATGGTCAAGGTGTAGGGAGAGCAGTGTGGTAGAGTGTCCGTAAGTCTGGGTCGTGGAGTGGAGAGAGCAGCTTAGTAGGGGTCCGTAAGACGTGTCCAGGGAATATAGAAGTCTGCAAGGTAGAGAGTCCAAAGCCAAATCCAAGGGGTTCCAGAGAGCAGCGTAATCGAAGTCCAAAGCCAAAGGTCAAAATCCAGGGAGGTCAGCAGAATTCCAGGGACAGGTACAGGGACTGAAAGACAAGAGAGCCAGGCAACAGCAGACAGCACCAAGGTACAGAAGCTATGCAGAGCAAGGAGGTAATGGTGAGGGGAGACTAAATAGTGGGCTGAGGCCTATCAGGGGGAGCGGAGGTGCGGTCCAAGGGAGGCCCTGATAGGGGAGAAGAGCCTTGGAGGCGGATCTGGTGGAGCAGGGGCAGGGAAAGGTGCTGATGCACGCACCGTGCCTGAGGAGGCAGGGTCAGGTTCCCGGCGCCAGTAAAGAGAAGCCTGGGTCCGCGCGCGCCCCGGAAGTGCGGGAGCAGCCGTGGGGGAGACCGCGCGAACCGAGGCACGCTGCCGGGGAGCCAGAGCAGCGGGGGGAAAAGGTAAGGAGGCACTGGAAGTGGGAGTACCCGCAGTGCGGATCCTTACAAGGTAGTAATAAACAATGGACATACATTATCTTCATTCGAGTATGTTGTCTTATTCTTATGTTTATATTTCTTTTTAACAAGATCTTTTCTAGAAAGCCTATCTGCATGATCAAAGGCTTCTTGAATGATAGTCTCATTGTATCGTCTAGCAGAGAATCTCTCTTTCATATCATTAGACTGCGAGATAAACATATCATCATCAGAACATGAGCTTTGGGAATACTTTTGACAAGGGAAGGGGGATGGCAGCTAGTAGTGCACAGAAGGGCGTTCCTGGAATGTTCCTTTCGATAGATATCTATTTGGATTCTTATCCCATCGTCAATATATAATGTCAAGTCCAAATAATTAACGTGATTAATATTGTGCTCATAAGTGAATTTAATATTGTAACTATTAATATTAAGTTTGTGAATAAAAGAAGAAAGGGATAAATGATCCCCATCCCACACCATTATCAGGTCATCAATGTACCTCTTATAATATATAATTTGATTTCGAAAAGAATTAGTGTCGTGATAAATAAATTGTGTTTCCCATAAACCCATAAAAAGATTAGCATATGAGGGTGCAAAACTTGTGCCCATAGATGTGCCTAACTTTTGTAAATAATAATGTGCATCAAATAAAAAATATTTGTGAGTAAGTAAAAAATTAATAGAATCTAAAAGGAAAATGCAAGGTGAAATGGACAGATCACATAAATCAAGAATGTATTCAACTGCCGCTAACCCATGTTTGTGCTCATTGATAGAATATAGTGAGGTCACATCTAGAGTAACCCAACTAAACTAACAATAAGGTCTGATGTATCTTTAATAAATGATGGTAGTCGACAGACCAAAGGATGCAAAAAGCTGTCCACATACCACGATAAACCATCTCCCAAAGATCCAATACTCGCAACTATGGGCCGACCAGGAGGGTCGACCAGCGACTTATGGATCTTTGGGAGATGGTGGAATACCGGAATCACGGGATGTGGACAGCTCAAGAAAACAATTTCTTTACTATTAATAACCATAAGAATTATGCCAAAATTAATCAATTCATCTAGTTCCCCCAAATATTTGGGGGTTGGATCCCCATTCAGACGCTCATAGCTGTTGGTATCTCCCAGTTGTCTGTAAGCTTCCCGTTGGTATTGGTCAGCTGACAGAACAACCAAGGCACCTCCCTTGTCTGCATTTTTGAGTATTATATTATAATCTTTTTTTAAATTATCTATTTCTTGAATTTCTGAATATGTAAGATTATTAGAATTGATATGTGCATAAGAGAAGCCACTGGCAAGTATTCTAAGATCTCTTTCAACTAGCCTCTCAAATGTAGAGATGAAGGGGCCTCTATTTGAGTTGGGACAGAATAATGATTTTTTTCTCAACCCTGAGTCTCGATACCCAAAAAACGGTTGTGAAAATGTATTTAACGGTTCCCCCTGTTGATGTAGAAGGTCATTCAAATCTGATAAAATACAACATTCTTTAAAGTTAAGATCATTGGAGGATAATTCAACATTTGTTATACCATCTATACTAGGATTTTGCAACTGTAACTGAGATTCCCTCTCCTCACAAGTTTGTACATTAAATTGACTTTTAGATGAAAAATATTTTTTCAAGGATAATTTCCTCGTAAATTTTTGTAAGTCAATAACAGTTTGAAAGCGTTGGAAATCCTGTACAGGAGCGAATCCCAAACCTCTACTGAGGAGTGACAATTGGTCAAGTGAAAGTTCCATCCCTGAGAGATTAATGACATTATCAGAGTTCAAACTTAGGTGTATTTTTTACTTACTCACAATTATTTTTTATTTGATGCACATTATTATTTACAAAAGTTAGGCACAGCTATGGGCACGAGTTTTGCACCCTCATATGCTAATGTTTTTATGGGTTTATTTGAAACACAATTTATTTATCACGACACTAATTCTTTTCGTAATCAAATTATATATTATAATAGGTACATTGATGACCTGATAATGGTGTGGGATGGGGATCATTTATCACTTTCTTCTTTTATTCACAAACTTGATATTAATAGTTACAATATTAAATTCACTTACTGTATGAGCACAATATTAATCACGTTAATTATTTGGACTTGACATTATATATTGACGTGGGATGAGAATCCAAACAGATATCTATAGAAAGGAACATTCCAGGAACGCCCTTCTGTGCGCTACTAGCTGCCATCCCCCTACCCTTGTCAAAAGTATTCCCAAAGCTCAATTTGTGCGGTTAAAAAGATTATGTTCTGATGATGATATGTTTATATCGCAGTCTAATGATATGAAAGAGAGATTCTCTGCTAGACGATACAATGAGACTATCATTCAAGAAGCCTTTGATCATGCAGATAGGCTTGATAGAAAAGATTTTGTTAAAAAGAAATATAAACATAAAAATAAGACAACATACTCGAATGAAGATAATGTATGTCCATTGTTTATTACTACCTATAATAAACAATCAAGATCAATTAGAGATATAGTTCTTAAACATTGGCATACATTGTCACTTGACAAAGATATTTGCAAACTTACCCAAACAGGTCCCAAATTTGTTTATAGAAAGGCCAAGACACTTGCGTCCCACCTATCACCAAGTTTATTTGAGTCTAGTTCTATGAAACCTTCTACTAGAGGTATCCATATAGGATTTTTCTCATGTGGCAGATGTTCTATGTGCAGATATGCCCATCTGATTAAATTATTGATTCATTCGAATAATAAAAACAAATATCGTATTAAGAGTTTTTTGAACTGCTACGCTACTCATGTTATCTATACGTTACAGTGTGGTTGTGGCCTACGTTATATAGGTCGCACCATAAGAGCTTTAAGGTGCAGAATAGCAGAACATGTACGACTCATTAAGAAGAAGGATCTTGCCCATCTAGTGTCCCGTCATTTCTCTATATGTTCAAAAGGAGGCATAACCAATTTTTCTTTTTCTTGCATTGAATTTATACCAAGTAAAACAACGAAAAACCTTGGCGCTAATCTCCACAATAGGAAACCCAAAGGGGAAAGAAAGGGTTAAATATTACCAGTTGATGGTGAAGAATACCCCTAGGCAGTTTATTAAAAAACCTAGGTTGATGAACCCTTCTGCTACAACCCCAATTCAATCCCAAATCCAATTCAGCAGTCTTCAGGTCAAGCAACCTCAAGGGTTGGAAAAGCCAGGAGGGCGGGGAAGGGGGAGGAAATGAATGGGAACAGTATATATCAATAATACTTACACGGCCTAGTGTAAGTACAATCACATCAAGAGGTACTGTATCTGTCACAGTCCAGTACTCATACCCCGGTCCGTACATCAGAGGGGCCGGATACTGGAAGGTAGGGCAAAGGGAATCCTCGCTCTGTTCCTCTATCCTCTATCCCCGCGTCTCCCACGTGGAGTACACGAACAGATGGTGAGGCAAGTATTTTAGTAGAAAATCGCCAAATTTAATCAATAATTGAAAAATATAAAGGCACGGCACTCACATCACAACAAAGTCCTGGTCAGCACCCGTAATGTGGGTGCAAGTCCTACAGCTGCAGTCCCTGCTGCCGCGTCCGGAAAGCAGGGAAATGGGATGATGACGTCAGACAGCTGGGCTCTGCGACCGCTACTGAGGCTGTTCTTGGACAAAACAGGATGGCCGGCTGGGATCTACGCGTTTCGCCGAGACTTCGGCTTCATCAGGCTCAGAAAAATAAAAACAAATATCGTATTAAGAGTTTTTTGAACTGCTACACTACTCATGTTATCTATATGTTACAGTGTGGTTGCTGCCTACGTTATATAGGTCGCACCATAAGAGCTTTAAGGTGCAGAATAGCAGAACATGTACGACTCATTAAGAAGAAGGATCTTGCCCATCCAGTGTCCCGTCATTTCTCTATACTGTATGTTCAAAAGGAGGCATAACCAATTTTTCTTTTTCTTGCATTGAATTTATACCACCTCATCCTAGAGGAGGAGATAGAGAGAATAGGTTGAATAGGCAAGAGATGTTCTGGATATATACCATGGGAACTCTTCACCCTGGGGGTCTCAATATTGATTAGGTGCTCAAGCATTTTTTAAATGATTGAGCTCCCTTTAGAGTTCTCATGGTATGGGTCACATTGCGTGTACTTATTGTCTGTATCAATTTTTAGTCCTATGTTCAATTGTTTATTTTGGTTATGTCTCTTTTATATTTGTTCAATTATCTTTTTATTATTCTGGTTTTAATATGTTATTATTATTGGATAATTTTTCAAGTCATGCATTCATATAGACATTACATTGTCTCGATTGTATATATGATGTTTCTTATATAATTTAATATATTTTTTTATGACATATATTTATTCCATGGTTTACTATATCCATTCTTTTGTTTTTTATTATTTATTATTATTATTATTATTCACTTTTCTTTTATATCTATATATGCTATTTCACGTTATTATACACCTATTCTGCATTATTTATCACATTACTATATAGTTTCTTTATCTTCTTTCATATTTTTTATTCATTTCCTATTGTCTTTATATATATTTTTATTATTACTAATGTTTTTTCTTTGACTGCTTTTTGTATATTATTTCTTTTCTTTTTGTACTTATCTATATATTTCTTTAATTAGTTTTTTGCATTGCAGTAGATCTTTTTTGTAAGCTCTGTTTGAAGGTTTTTTTTTTTTTAAACATTTTTATTAGGAATTAGGCAAGTTTACAGGCATATATCACATCGCAATATCCTAATACATATTGTTTTTCCATTTTACCGTGTTGAAGAGTGGGGGGGGGGGTACCGCCGAGAGTGGCGTGACCTCTGGGTCACTGGGTGACCAGGGGAGCGAGAGGTCTGAAAAAGAGAGGGGAGATAGGGGGGGTGTGAGAAGGGGGATGAGAGGTGAGAGGGGGTGTGAGTGGGGGGGGGGGTGAGACTTGGCTGACCCAACCTTCCTTCAGATTAAAGTTTGGTTAATCATGGTTTCTCGGTTCGGGTTCCCTTGGGTGTCTGTGAACCTCCCAGGGTTCCCATATTTTGTAGTGACTCGCAGTCTTACGTTTGAGAAACGCTTTCAGTCGTTCCATAAGCATTACGTCATCTATTCTTCTCTAAACCGCCTGAATGGAGGGGGGGGGGGATCTTTTTCCAGGAGAATGCCACAGCGCATCTAGCCGCAGTGAGGATGGAGGAGATTAATTTTCCTACCGGGCGGTCAATTTCCTCTGTTGGCCTGCTCAGGAGGTACTGCTGCGGCCAAGTTTATTCGAGCATTTGCCCGTTCTTGGCCGCAGCAGTAGCCTGGCGCGCGCCCGAGGGTGACGGGCGCGCGCTGAAGCAGCGGAAGAGCGCCCTCCGATCGGGGCGCTCTCCCTACCGCTGCCGGGTCCGCCGGGTCCCCCGGAACCCCCTGCCACCGTCCCGCGATCGCGGGACACCAGGGCTCCCTCGAGGAGCCCTGGACGCGCGTGCAGGGGGCGCAGGCTCCCGAAGACGCGTGACCGCGCGTCTATGACGCGCGGCACGCCGAGGGGCGGCCACTAGCAAGCCGGGAAATCTCCCGGCTTGCGGTACCGGCCACACTTTAATAAAGTGTGTCGGTAGTGTAGGTCAGTGAATCTGGGGTTATTGTGAGTCTGGTTACCTCTTGGATTAAAGTTTGGATTAAAAACCAAAAGTTTTGTATTTTTGGGCACGACCACCAAATGTGGGCCATGTCTCCTCTCTGTCCACAGCCTCTCCAACATAGATCCGAGGCCAGGGGTAGATTTGCTTCAATCTAACTGGGGTAAGATACCAGTGGAATATGATTCTATAGATATTCTCTTTTGTTGTGGTACAAATGGAAGTTCCTGAAGCTGCGTCCCATATGTCCTCCCAGTCTTCTCTATCTATGTCTGTATTTAATTCCGCCGCCCACTTGGACATGTAGTCATGAGTGGAGGGGGGGACACCTCCCTCACCCTGCTGACCCAACCTTCCTTCAGATTAAAGTTTGGTTAATCATGGTTTCTCGGTTCGGGTTCCCTTGGGTGTCAGTGAACCTCCCAGGGTTCCCATATTTTGTAGTGACTCGCAGCCTTACGTTTGAGAAACGCTTTCAGTCATTCCATAAGCATTACGTCATCTATTCTTCTCTAAACCGCTTGAATGGAGGGGGGGAGATCTTTTTCCAGGAGAATGCCACAGCGCATCTAGCCGCAGTGAGGATGGAGGAGATTAATTTTCCTACTGGGCGGTCAATTTCCTCTGTTGGCCTGCTCAGGAGGTAGGTCAGTGGATCTGGGGTTATTGTGAGGCTGGTTACCTCTTGGATTAAAGTTTGGATTGAAAGCCAAAAGTTTTGTATTTTTGGGCACGACCACCAAATGTGGGCCATGTCTCCTCTCTGTCCACAGCCTCTCCAACATAGATCCGAGGCCAGGGGTAGATTTGCTTCAATCTAACTGGGGTAAGATACCAGTGGAATATGATTTTATAGATATTCTCTTTTGTTGTGGTACAAATGGAAGTTCCTGAAGCTGCGTCCCATATGTCCTCCCAGTCTTCTCTATCTATGTCTGTATTTAATTCCGCCGCCCACTTGGACATGTAGTAATGAGTGGAGGGGCCTGCTGTTATCTCCATGCCAGCATATACGTTAGAGATCAAGGCTGTTTGATGCGTGCCAGTTTGGCATAGCCTCTCAAAGTTGGTGAGGGGAGGAAACTCAAATTTTGGGGACAGTTTTTGGAGAAAATGTCTAATTTGGAGATACTTAAATGGGCTCAGTTCTGGGGCCTCGTGTTTTGATCGTAATTCTTGAAAGTTCAGCAGCCTTCCACCGCTCAGCAGATCAGCGAATCACCCTGATCCCCTTCAGTCGGAAATAGTCAAATTGTTTGGGTTCACATCCTGGGGGGAAGTGGGGGTTGTTATGGATCGGAGTAAGCAGTGAGCCTGGTGTTGTTAGTTTAAACTTCGTTCTGCATTTCCGCCAAACTTCCCAGGTGTGTCTTACAGCGCCAAGGTCAAATCTGTGGGGTAGTCTATCCCCCTTGTCTATGCACCAAAGGTGGGCCTGCAGAGAAGGCGTTTTTACATAGTGGGATTCGATGTCTAGCCAGCAATAGAGGCCCGAGTCTGCGTTCCACACTACAGCTTGCCTCAAATGGGCTGCTAAGTAGTACTTTGTGATATCTGGGACCCCTAGACCCCCTCTTACTCTGGATGCCAGGAGGAATGACCTGGCAACCCTTGGTCTTTTGCCCTTCCAAATGAAATTAAACATTTTGTTTTGAATGTTTTTAAGTTCAGAGCCGGGGACATGGATCGGGAGTGTCTGGGAGAAGTATAGCAATCTGGGGAGTATATTCATTTTTACCGAGATCATCCTTCCGATCCATGAGATCTGGTAGTCTTCCCACTTATCCAGATCCTTTTTGATTTTTCCGAACAAAGCCTGGTAGTTGCATTTGTATAGTGATTGGTAGTTGCCTGATACATTCACTCCCAGGTATTTAATGTATGAGGAACTCCATCTATAATTAAAGTTTAGTTTCAGTAGGTTAACTTCCGGCTCTGGGACATTTAAGTGTAGGGCCTCTGATTTGTCATTATTAATTTTGTAGTCTGAAATTTTGCCGAACACTACCAGTTCTTTATGTAGGTTGGGAAGAGATGTTTGGGGGTGGGTTAGAGACAATATTATGTCGTTGGCAAAAAGCGAGATTTTATCATTTGTGTCGGCAATTGGTACGCCCTGAATGTTTACGCACTCGCGTATTTTGGCCGCCAGTGGCTCGATCATCAGGGCAAAGAGGAGAGGGGACAAAGGGCAACCCTGCTTTGTACCGTTCTTTATTGAAAATCTTTGCGCTGTGCCTCCCGGGATCTTAATTGCTGCTGATGGGTTTTGGTACAATGCTCGGACTCCCTCTAGGAATGAGTCCCTGAAACCGAATTTTTGCATAGTTTTGTCTAGGAATAGCCAATTGATTCTGTCAAACGACTTCTCTGCATCTAAGCTCAGGAGAACTGCCTTGGTATTTGTATGATTAATGTGGTCTATTATATTTATGATTTTGCGGGTTTTGTCCGAAGCCTGTCGGCCCGAGACAAATCCCACTTGATCATTATGGATAAGTCTGGGTAGGATGGGGTTTAATCTATTAGCTAGTATTTTGCTGTACAGCTTAAGGTCGTTGTTCAACAGCGATATGGGGCGGTAGCTCCCACACTGCATTGGATCTCTGCCCTCTTTGTGGATTATTGCCAGGTTGGCCAATGACATTGAAGCTGGTATGGGTTCACCTTCCATAAAGGAGTTGAACAAGTCTAGCAAGTGAGGTGATAAGGACGGGAGGAATCTCTTGTAGTAGGCATTTGTGAACCCATCAGGGCCAGGGGCTTTGGATAGTTTTAGTGCTTTTACCGCGTCTGCCAATTCCTCTTTTGTGATCTTCCCGTTAAGCATCTCATTTTCCTTCTCTGTTAGGGATGGGAGATTGCAACTGTCTAGATAATTCGAGACTGCTGTGAGCCTTGATGCTCTGTTATTATCCTCCTGAGTTCTGAGGTTGTATAATTTGGTGTAGAATTTGGTGAATTCCTCCGCAATGTGTTTGTCGTTAAACAATTTGTCACCTGACCTGTTCTTAATCGCAGTTATTTGAGACCTTTTTTGTAGCCCTCTTAATTTGCTGGCCACAAGTTTATCAGCTTTGTTACCCTTGTCCTAATATCTCTGGTTAGTCCAGCGAAGGGCTTTTTCGACATCCTCTAGTTGGGTCTTTTTCAAATCATTTCTAGCTGCAGTTAAGGCTTTATATATTTTCCCTGATGGGTTGGATTTGTGTTGCTGTTCTAGTTTGATTATTTTCTCTGTCAAGTCTTTGAGTAATTTTGCCTTAACTTTTTTTCTGTGGGATGCTATAGAGATAAGAGTACCTCTGATGGTTGCCTTATGGGCCTCCCATAGTACCGCTGAGGATGAGACTGAACCTGAGTTGGTCTTAAAGTACTCTGACAGGGCCGACTTGATTTCTCTCTCTATTTCCGGGTGATTCAATAGTGAAGGGGGGTAGAGGGGGGGGGAAGGAAGGGTCTCTATGATCAGGTAGTGTTGGCCTGTGATGATCAGGTGATACAAGTAAACTTTTGCGTAAACATACATTCGGGTAATTGTAAACAGTAATTTCCCAACATGGAGAGTCAGCTACATCTACATCGAGGAAGCCCTGTAAATAAACGTTTTCAGGCGCCGTATAAATAGCATTGACGTCATATATAACTTTAACAAAAACGATTCTAGGCACTAATATACACACATCTAGGCCATTCAGTGCCCTTGTTGTGAGGCTGGTTATCTGCTATAGGAAAGCCGTTGGTGGATCTCTTAGCCGACCTGATAGCAGTAACTTCTGCATTTATAATTTCGCTGCTGGTAGTGCCCCTGTTGCGGGGTGGGTTGGTCTCTGTGAATGGGCTTATGTTTGAGCCTAGCGGTGGAGGGGTGCGCTGATTTCGTGTAAACCTGGGGTTGAGGGCGCTTGAGGAGCGAAGGGAGGCGTAATAGCAGCTTGACGGTGCTGATGCTGTGGTGTCTGTCTGGCTGCTGCTTTGTCGCATTAGCTGTCAGTGAGGCGGAAGGAGTAGGGGGGGGCCCCAGTGTGTTTTATGATAATGAGGGGTGGGGGGGAGCCCAGATGGGCACGGGATATGTGTGTGAGGGTGTTGGGGGGGGGGGCAGGGAAGGGAGTGTGTGGGGGGGAGTGTGTGTGCGGGGTGGAGTGTGTCTGTAGGGGGGGCGTGTGCGTGTGTGGGGGGGGGGAGCGTTGTGGGTGGGTAGTGTGCGGTGGGGGGGCAGTGGAGGGCCATCAGACAAGCGGCAAAGGGGGTGGATTCAGCTGGCTCACATGGTTCTTTCAGAGGTATTTCTCCCTGAAGTGCACGCATAACATATAACAGATCTAACATTTATGGAATCAATCGGAAAGCCATTCCTGGTCTGCTAATAGTGGCACGTATGTCCTTGTCAGCCGCATTTTTGACCTTTTTGCCATTACCGGCACATTGTTCATGTCCCGTCACTCTATTGTTTGTACCTGGGGGGGCCAGGGGGGGAAGGGGGTGAAAAGGGGGGGGGGGACGGATCGGAGTGAGTCCCTGGATCGCGGTCTGTGGTCTCGCGGAGGAGCGCCGCGGGAGATCCTTATTATTTTGTTGTTGAGCAAAGATGTGATGGGCCCTGGTATCTGACTCGTGCTTCCATGGGGAGGAGGGGGGTCCCATGGCGGGGAGGGAGGGGCGGGCCCGGGACAGGGGGGGAGGGGGTGGGGGGGGACAGGGGACTGGAGAGGGCTGAGGAACGGGGGGGCCATGTACGATTAAATGAGCGTAGGAGCTCAAGAGTTGCTCTGCGTGGCTTGTGGCACCAGGCCTTGTCCAGTTCTCCCTCGTTATCCCCCCCGCCTCCCCTTACAGACCGTCTTCAGGAGCAGGTACGACCCTCCACAGTTGATGCCATGTCCTCATCTCGTCGGTTCTCCACCAGAGGGGGGGGGGGCTCTAGTAGGCCCCAAATCAGATCACCTCATAATTTCCTCAGCCTCCCCCCTCCCCTCCCACCCCCCACACAAGGGCCCCAGATGGCATATCCTCCCTGGCTCTGCTCCTATATCCCCGCGCAGGGACCGCCGTCACTTCACAGGCGGATCTCCGGAGAGGCCAGGATTCTAGGTGCACTCAACGGAGTGATCAGCTGGTGGCAGGATTGATGAGGGCTTCTCCTCCAGCAACTCAGCAGGGGTGCGCTATCCTTTTTGTGCCCAAACAGGGATGCGGCAACGGCCAACTAGGATTGAAAGGTCAGTCTCGGTTTGAATTTTTGAGTAAGTTATCTTCCTCTTGTCTGTGACTGCGATTGGGCAGCGATTCTGCGGGAGGATCTAATGGTCCCGTCTCCTTCTCTTGTTTCCCGGCTCGGGCGACCTCCTTCCTCCCAGGAGGGTGGGGGGTTGAGGCCCAGTGTCTTCGCGAATGTGGCCATGTCCTCCGGGCGTCTTATAGCGAGGAATTTCCCATTTCTGCTCGCTGTTCATTTGAATTTGGAAACCCCACCTGTAGCGGATGCCATTTTCTCGCAAGAGAAGGGTTAGGGGCTTAATCTCTCGCCGTCTGTTGACTGTGATCCTGGATAGGTCATTGTAGACCGGGATTTTCTCATTTTGGAATATAATATCGCCCTTGTCACGGCATGCTGTCACGATTTTCTCCTTCGTGGTATAGCTGTGGAACCTTATGATAAGGTCTCTGCGTCTGTTTGGGTCTTCTGATCTGGGACCAAGGGCCTGATGTGCCCGGTCTATCTCCAGATCCCTGGTGTCGATGTCATCACAGAGGGTAGAGAAGAGCTCCGAGAGGTATGGCCGGAGATCAGGGAGAACAGATTCAGGGACATTGCGTATCTGCAGGTTCTGTCTCCTGTTTCTGTTCTCCTGATCCTCCATCCCGTCTTTGAGGCTACCCACCTCCTCCCCCAGCTGGAATATCTTGTCTTCGGCCTCCATTTGTCTCTGGAGGGTCTCCCCGAGTTTTGTCTCCAGCTCTGTGGTCCTATCCGCCAGGCCTGACACCTCCCGCTTAAGCTCTGTTACAACGGTGAGTAAAGTTTATTGTGTAGGGAGGTCATCAGATCCTCTAAATATGCCTTCGTTATTGTGCCCTCTGGCTCTGGGGTCTCCCTCGGGTGCCGCTGGCTGCTTGCTGCAGCGGGAGAGCCTCGTGCGTTGGCGCCATCTTGGTTTTCAGGCGCCGCGCCTGGGCTCCTCTGTGCTTGGGGAAAGTATGTTGTTACAGCCGGGGTGTTGAGTTTTTCCAGCTTCAGCTGCATCGCCGCGGTATTCACCCTTCTGGGGATGGTTGCGTTGGTTAAAACCGGTGGGGGAAAATGCGTTTATCTGCCTGATTCTTCGTAGGGGTCCATGGAGCTCTCCTAGAACGCAGCCATGTCGGATGACGTCACCGGAAGCCCCCCCCCCCCCCCCGTTTGAAGGTATTTTTAATTGTTTTGTGCTTAGCCCTGTTGCGTTCATGATAACAGTCATTATATAACAGGTGGTTGGTGTTGTATCCTCCCCCCATTTCCCTAAGCCAATGAAATCAGAGTTTTACCTACAGTGGTGACCAACTTTATTCTAACTCGGCTAGCTCCGCGAATTTCAGATTATCCCGGTGATGTGCGGTTTTGTGTCGTTTTCTCCCGGGGTGTATTGCGTTATTTTCGCGGCTGTGATTTAAGCATTTTATTCCCGCTGGCTGCAATACTGCAATGCCGTGTAAAAATGCATGGGGGCGTTTGCGAGCTGTTGTCTTTGAAGCCGAGAAATTCATGAATTGTAATGCAGTATATACTGTATATATACAGTATATACTGTATAACAACAACCCCTATAACCCCTAACATACACATACAGTACTGTATATGCACATCAATGATACTATAGGCCGTCCCCTGGCGAGATGTGTTTGCAGCAGAGAGAGTACCGCTGCTCTCTCTGCGCAAACATCGGCACATTAAAAATTATTTAAAATACACTTTTATTGATGGTGTAGATGTGCAGGGGGTCTCCGGAGCTGAACCGCGTTGGTTTCAGGTCGGGGGACCCCCTGCTCCCCGAGATACAGACCCTTTTATGGGGTGCCAGTATCCCTCTGCATTTAAAGGTCCCGATCACGTGACCGCGGCATGTAAACCAAGCAGAGGGATACCAGCACCCCCTAAAGGGGCCTGTATCTCAGGAAGCAGGGTGTCCCCAGACCTAAAACCAAAGCGGTTCAGCTCCGGAGACCCCCTGCACATCTACACTATGAATAAAATGTATTTTAAATGTATTTATTTCTATTCATGTATTTATTTATTTATTTAGATTTATTTATTAATTGTGCTGCTGCTGTGTGTGAATTTTTTTTATTGTGGGTAGCGGGGGTGGGTGAACTATAGTTTGACTAGAGGTGACTGGGGACTGCATCCTTTCTGCAAACTCTTTTACTCAAGACAACAAACGGTAAGCTATTCAGATCACACTATGATCCCATGCTTGCTAACCTGCCTATTTCAACCCCCCACCCCTTTACAACTTATTCACTGCAGTCTCTCCCAAAACTGACTGCACAATTATACTGAAACCCTGAATGACTCTAGCATTGCAATACAGCTAAACATTTGACAAGGAACAGGCACACCCCTGCTGTTTAGTCTGCACACACTGACTCTGCTCACAACAGCTTCTTGCAGCACTGCCTACCTCTAGCATCATGAACCTGCTATGTATTTTAACTTTTTTCTTTCTCCTGGCCTCATGGAGATGTTACTCCCTCTATCCACTACAAACTCCTCCATCCTGGCCCACACCCAACATCACCATACACCCTGGACTACTCAAAAGCCTTTCACTATCTACTGAATGTTGGTGGAGAACTCTAAAAACCAGCACACCAACCACCTCTCACTCAAATGGCAAACATCACAAATCTACAACTTGCAAACAACTACCCAAATTTCTACTCATACTATTACTCTCTTTAGCAGGTGATATTGAACCTAACTCAGGTCCTCCCATTTCAGCTCTGTCCCATGCCCTTGAGAATTCCACCTTTAAATTCCAAAAAGGGCTATCTGTCGCCCATATAAACATCCGGAGCCTGCTGCCCAAACTGGACGAACTAAGGGCATGGTGCCTTATGCATAAACCCAAAGCCATCGTTCTTACAGAAACATGGCTATCCCCTAAAACCCCTGATGCAAATATCGCCATCCAGGGATACTCCATTTTTAGGAGAGATAGGTCAAAGAGAGGAGGAGGGGTGTTATTTTATATTGCAGACACATTACAATTTACACTGCTAAATTGCCCACCAAGCCCACCCTCTTTTGAAATTCTAGTTGGCAAAATCTGCCTCCGCTTTTCTAAGCAAATCTTGCTTGCTGGCATCTACCGCCCCCCTCAAGCCCCTCTACAATCCCTGACTGATATCACCCAATTTCTTGGCTCCATTTCCTCTCTGAATGAGAAGAGAGTTCTAGGGGATTTCAACTTCAATTGGCTTGACCCTAAAACCCACAAAATCCAGATACAACTCAAGTCACTTAACCTATCGCAACTCATTTCCCAACCCACACGGATAAACCTGAAATCACATAACCATTCCTTGCTAGACTGGATTCTCTCCTCAAACCCCAGCAGAATCCAATCCTCTGGCATCCTTCCTGATATTTTCAGTGACCATGCAATAGTGTACTGTGTAAGGAAAATTAAACCGCCCCATTCAAGCCCTAAAGTTCTCCTCACTAGAACATTTAAAAACTTTAACCCACAACACTTTCTGGATGACCTTACCAACTGCCCATGGCACAGAATCGATTTAATTCCCGACCCTGATTCTGCGCTCGACTATTTCCAATCTGAGTTCTTAAAACTCTGCGATACCCATGCTCCACTACGCAAAATAAGGGTACGGGGGGCCCACCTTCCATGGGTTACACCTGACCTTATAGCACTCTACCAATTCAGGGATGCCTTGTGGAAAAGCTACAAAGTAACTGGCACTACCAAGGATCTCAATCACTACAGATGCATGAGGAACATGTGCACAAGGCAAACAAGGCATGCAAAAGCACAATATTACTCTGACAATCTCCACCAAAATACATCAAACCCAGCTAACTTCTGGAAGGTTATCAACAATATATTCCAGCCTCCTAACCATCAACAGCCAAGTAATATCACTAAGGGGGATATTACTCTGACAAACCCCACTGACATTGCAAATGCATTCAATGATTACTTTGTGGGGTGTGCCACTAACTTATTAGCGAAACGCAGCCCAAACCACAAACCTGAATCTCATCCTAGGAGTACCCCTATAATCCCACCCCCTCCCAACACTGCCAACAATTTTCAATTTGGCCCAGTATCTGAAGAGGAGATTATACAAGTGCTCCTCAAACTAAAACTAAGCAGCCAATGTGGACCTGACTTACTACAATCTAGGTTCCTATGACTTGGTGCCCCAGCCATTGCCAAACCAATTGCTTCCATTGTCAACTCTATCCTGTCTGCAGGCCATATCCCTAAGACCTGGAAAACTGCCAGAGTTATCCCAATCTTCAAAAGTGGGGACAAAAACACTGTCTCAAACTACAGGCCAATCTCACTTCTCCCAATTCTATCCAAAGTCATGGAAAAATGTGTCCACTCCCAACTAAGCGATTTCTATACCAAAACAAATTTCCCTAGCCAATTCCAATCTGGCTTTCGTCCCAAACACTCCACCGTAACTACCCTGCTAAAAGTTTGCAATGAAATCCAGTGTGGAATGGAACGGGGACAACTCACTGGTGCAGTATTACTAGATTTTGCAAAGGCTTTTGACACAGTTGATCATGCTATCCTGCTTAACAAACTCCAGAGCTCTGGAATAGGGAAGCATGCTTTAAACTGGTTTCAGTCCTACCTATCAGGAAGATCCCAACATGTGTCCATCTCAGGCTCTAACTCCAACCCCCTGGATATCACCTGTGGTGTCCCGCAAGGCTCTGTTCTGGGGCCTCTACTCTTCTCAGTGTTCATTAATGATCTTCCCACAGCTTGTAAGGAAGCCTCAATACACATGTATGCAGATGACACAATCCTATATGCACACAGCCATAGCCTCTGTGACCTTCAACACATACTTCAGTCTGACTTTTTGAAACTCGAAAACTGGATTTCTCAATACAAACTGTTTTTAAACACTGACAAGACTGTAACAATGGTATTTGGGACCAAGACTAAATTTGTAAAGCTTCCAGTGACTGAGCTCCTGATTAGAACCAACGCTAACACCACCCTAACACCTGTCACTAGTTTTAAATACCTGGGCTTATGGTTTGACTCCCAATTAACATTCGGGATGCACATTGATACCCTGACAACCAAGACCTAGGCCAAACTAGGGGTACTTTACAGGAACAAATCCTCCCTAAGTCTCCTGGTCAGAAAGCGTATCGCACAGCATATGCTAATGCCAATTATTGACTATGGAGACATAGTACTGTATATGGCTCGGCACCTCAAACCCACCTTAGCAAACTTGACATCCTCTACAATTCAATTTGTCGTTTTGTTCTCCAATGCAACTACAACACACATCACTGCGAAATGCTCAAAGAACTAGATTGGTCAACACTAGAGTCTAGGCGCAAAGTTCACATTTCCTGTCTTGCCTTTAAATTTTTCATGGGCAAGCTACCCAGCTACCTGAACAAGCTCCTCACCCCTACCATTTGCAGCACTTATCACCTGAGATCAGACTCCAAAAGACTGTTCATGGTCCCAAGGCTCAACAAAGTATCCGGACATTCCTCCTTCTCCTACCGTGCACCCCAAAACTGGAACAACCTACCAGAGACTCTCACATCCACCACCAGTCTAAATTCTTTCAAATCTAAGGCTGTCTCACATTTTAACCTGGTCTGTAACTGTTTCATACGCTCATAATATATATTTTCTTTAACTGTGCACGCAATGTCTTGTATATAATGTATACCCTGTTCATTTATGTAACTGTACTTGTAACCATGTATTATTTGTTTTACTCTGTGCCCAGGACATACTTGAAAACGAGAGGTAACTCTCAATGTATTACTTCCTGGTAAAATATTTTATAAATAAATAAATAATATAAAACAACAATCCATATATATATATATATATATATATATATATATATAAACAGAAAAAGAGAGAGAGCGCACGCCCCATAGCATAACACTGTATGTTTATTTTAAAATAGGGGAAGGGAAGGAGGGGGGGGAAGGAATCACACTCACAAGATAAAAATGTTTAAAAGGCAGATTGTGAATTATATCACCACCATCCGGTTCTGCTGGGCGAAATCACTTCCAGATCGCTGATCAAGTTTGCCGCCGACCGGATACCAAGGACGCCGTTTCTCCGTCTGTTTGCTGTCCAAAATCAGCTCTCCACTCCGAATGGCCGCTGTAATGTTCCCGCGCTGGGTATGGCCTCGTGCGCGTGCGCAGCGTCTTCGTGACGTAATCGCGCTCACAGTTACCCTGACGCGTTTCATCACCACCCGGCGACTTTCTCAAAGGGCTGATGATTCATGGGTAAAAGTCCTGCCCTTTTATACAGCCAGTCCGTTACTTAACGATCAGTGACAAGGTAATTATTAACCCATAATAAGCTCTTAGGGTGCCGCTCATAGATGTGAATGCTTAAGATGACTGACTATATGAAGAGCAGATTCGAGACAATAACATAAGTAAATAAACACATAATGTGGGAAGGATCTAAAAAACATGGTATATGTTAAAAACACACTTAGAATGTATAATTAAAAACTAGATTACACTTCAATAAAATATCTAATTAGGAAATGGATGCAATTTATATATTGGGGTAAGAGGACTGACAAACTACATACATCTGACATGAATAAAAATAACCCTTATTTATCTATCAATTACTACATATGATAACAAAGTATTCCATATAGGGGACACATAGGAATAGAAGTGACAATAAATTTGTAATAATAAGTAAATATAATGGTATTGATGGTGAATGATATATTATTACATTAAAGGACTAGAGGTCCAAGGGATATAAATAGGAGAGAGAAAGAATAACAAGGACTAGTGTATGGGATGAGGAACAGCTATATATATATATAACATATCTAGAAATGAAATATTATTCCAGGGGAAGACTTTATATGTATATATATTAATATGATTCTTATTAGTTACAATGTATGTATAAAAATCCTAATGTAGAATTAATTAAAGAATTTTATGGATTACTGTATACTCTATTGTTTTCATTGGTGAACAAAGGTAATGGGGTGGGCGGGAAAGGGAGGGATGGGGAATGGGATAGATGTATATGGGAAAGGGAATACTACTGGCAGAACTGGATGGGAATATACTGTACGTGAATGTGGGAGTGGAGGAAAGAGAGGACCGAGGAGAGAGCTGATGTTTGTACTCCCGTAATTAGAGCGACGAGAATCCAAGAGGGCAGGAGATCAGACTAGAGTACTTGCATCCAGACACTCATTGAGTCCACCAGGGGTAAGTGTCCCTAACTGGTGGATCCAATAAGTCTCCTGTCTGCACAAGATCTTGAATCTATTGCCTCCCAGAGCACAGGGTGAAATATATTCCAAGCCCATTATTGTCATACATTTAGGGTCCTGGTTATGTTGAGCTTTGTAATGTCGGGAGATGCCATTCACAATTAATGCCTTTATGACACTCCTTCTGTGCTCCAGGAAACGGGTGCAGAGGGGCCTTGTGGTGCGTCCAATATAGCGTAGCCCGCAACCACACTGCATGCAGTACACCACAAATGTACTACGACAGTTAATAAAGTTCCTAACCTGATAGACAATATCTCTATTGGGAGAACAGAATTCGGACCCTATCTTCAAATGTCTACAGGTAATGCATCTACCTCGTCCACATTTATGGTTACCTTTAAGGCTATTGTCAACCAATTTATTGGAGACTTTTTCCGATTTTAATTGAGTGGGAGCTATAATGCTCTTCATACTTCTAGCCTTTCTGTAGACAATCGATACCCGATTAGGAAGAATGCCCTTTAAATGAGGATCACATCTGAGAATTCCCCAGTGATTGCTCACTATCTTCTGAATAGCTTTATAAGACTGATTGTAGGTGGTAATAAATCTCAAACTGGATTTCACAGTATTGTCCGCAATCACTGGTGAATTATAACCCAGACGAGATGTGACCTGCCTATTCCTAGATGTCTGCAACATTTTGGATCTATCAAGAGAACTAACTTTCTTGAAAGATTCAGAAACTAATTTGTTATCATAACCTTTTTGTATAAATTTGAGGCTGAGTTGTTCAGACTGCTGGACAAATCAGTATCTCTGGAGCAGTTTCTCCTGATTCTGTGAAACTGCCCCAGAGGAATGTTGTGTAACCACTGCTTTCGATGATTGCTGGACGCATGGACATAATTATTTACAGAGACTTCTTTAAAATGGGTGGATGTGATAATATTAAGATTTTCATCTGTTGTAAGTAATAGATCCAGAAAAACTATGGAGGTGGCATCTATATTAAATGTGAATTTCAATCCCAAAGGATTGTCATCCAATGATTTGAGAATATCAAATAGTTGGGCCTCCTCTCCATCCCAGATGAAAATCATATCATCTATGAAACGGCCATAGTACACGAGGCCCGCTCCAAAATGTTTATTCTGCCACACAAATCTCTCCTCCCAGAATCCCATGAAGAGATTTGCATAGCTGGGAGCGAACCTTGTGCCCATAGCCGTTCCACAGATCTGTAAATGAAAAACCTCCTCAAACAAAAAATAATTGTGATTTAAAATAAATTTAACACAATCCAAAATAAATACCTTGTGTTTCCTTGGGATGCACAAGTCCCTGTCAAGCCAATATTTCAATGCTTCAATACCCATGGCATGGTCAATGCAGGTATATAATGAGGCCACATCGCATGTGGCCCACAAATATGTGGACTTCCACTTGATGCCAGAGGTGGCCTCGATGACATGGAGCGTGTCCCTAATATGTAACCTTAGCTGAGCTACGTATGGTTGGAGATGATAATCCACATATTGGGACAAGCTCGACATCATCGACTCCACCCCAGAAACAATGGGGATTGACCAGGGACTTGTGCACCTTAGGCAAATGGTAAAATATAGGTGTACGAGGATGGGGATTAAATAAAAATTTAAACTCCGTTTTGGAGATAATATCCTGGGTGAGTGCTATAGAAAGAAGCTCTTTTAAATCATTTTGATAACCCAAGACCGGGTCAGACTCAAGTGTAACATAGGAGGCTTGGTCACCCAGGAGTCTGCGTGCCTCTAATAGGTACGCAGAAGTGTCCTGGATGATCACTCCTCCCCCCTTGTCTGCCTGCCTGATGACAATTAAGGGATTTACTTTAAGTTGATTTAATGCGTCCAGTTCACCTTGACTAAGATTTTTATTTATTTTAGTTTTTTTACAGCATAATGCCTCAAAGTCCTGCAGTACTAAACTATAGAAGGCTTCAATGAATCCTCCCTTAGACTGGTAGGGGGAAAAAAACGATTTGGGTCTAAAAGGTGAATGTACAATTTTTAAATCCTCCTCCAAATCAAAATTACTTTCAGTGGGATGCAAAGACAAATTTAGAAAATCAGTGCAATCCTGTGATGCATTCAAGACACCTTCTGATTCCCCCAACAGTGAAGAGAGGGCTTCTAAATGAACATTATCCTGTGTATTAAATAGATCAGCCTCTTTATTGTATCTAATGTTAGTTTCTTGTATATTATAATGTCTTTTTAAAGTGATTTTCCTAATGAAACTATTAAGATCTACAAACAGCTGGAAGGCATTAGGGCCCGTATTCGGAGCAAATGACAGCCCCCTCTCCAATAGAGATATATCATAAATCGATAATTTTTTAGAAGATAGATTAAATATAGAACTGTTACCCTCATTGGGGGATATTAATCTTCTTCTGTTCTCCTTCTTCCCCTGTTGGACTCTCCCCGCTCTAACTCCTCTCCTCCTCTTTTTCCCAGACTCTGGGATTTGTTGGGAACCTCTCGGTCCCATAACGGATACTGTTTCTCCTTGTCTCTTTCTCTCTCCTTCTCCCTGGACCTCTTTTCCTGTTTCTGGGATTTGTCTAAAAAATGATGAGGAGATGTATTAGTCACTTTTACTTCTTTAGGTCTAGTGGCTTTTACTGTATCAGTGGTTGGAGGGATTCGGCACTGTTCACAAATGCCCTCTTCTACCGACAGTGGCTCAACCCCAAGGGCCGAGAATCGACTGCCAGGAGCTGTAATCTAGTTTTTAATTATACATTCTAAGTGTGTTTTTAACATATACCATGTTTTTTTAGATCCTTCCCACATTATGTGTTTATTTATTAAGGTTATTGTCTCGAATCTGCTCTTCATATAGTCCGTCATCTTAAGCATTCACATCTATGAGCGGCACCCTAAGAGCTTATTATGGGTTAATAATTACCTTGTCACTGATCGTTAAGTAATGGACTGGCTGTATAAAAGGGCAGGACTTTTACCCATGAATCATCAGCCCTTTGAGAAAGTCGCCGGGTGGTGACGAAACGTGTCAGGGTAACTGTGAGCGCGATTATGTCACGAAGACGCTGCGCACACGCACGAGGCCATACCCAGCGCGGGAACATTACAGCGGCCATTCTGAGTGGATAGCTGATTTTGGACAGCAAACAGACGGAGAAACGGCGTCCTTGGTATCCGGTCAGCGGCAAACTTGATCAGCGATCTGGAAGTGATTTTGCCCAGCAGAACCGGATGGTGGTGATATAATTCACAAACTGCCTTTCAAACATTTTTATCTTGTGAGTGTGATTCCTTCCCCCCCCTCCTTCCCTTCCCCTATTTTAAAATAAACATACAGTGTTATGCTATGAGGCGTGCGCTCTCTCTCTCTTTTTCTCTTTGTAGATATCCGTGGAGGTGGTTTATCCCATGTGAGAGCGGCCGAAGACCCCTTTGTATACATCCTATACCTCCAATTATGGACTGACTTTTGAAGGACTGGTTGGACTTTATTTTTCCATATTTTTCACTTTCTAGCACTTTTTACACATTTTTTAGTAATTTTTAATAACTTGTTATACATTTATTTCTATGGTGTTGTGTTGTGTAGATTTACCTGTATCACGTTTGGGTTATATAATACACTGGCGACACACTTTATTCGAGCTCGGCTAGTCCCACGAATTCGGGTATACCCGGGTGTATTGAGGTTTGTGACTGTTTTCTGCCCGAGTGCATTGGGTTATTTTCCAGGCAGGGATTGAAGCATTTTATTCCCGCTGGCTGCAATACTGCACAGTATATATATATACTGCATTACAATTCATGAATTTATGCCATCTGATAGACACGCGAAGCATTGCAGCCTATTAAATCCTAATCATTATCATTTAACAGATCAGCCGCCCGTCAGCCAGGCATGAACCCAGGCTGGGAAGGCAAATGCAACGGGGCTTGTCAGAGGTGAGGAGCGGCGCATTCCAGGTATCTGCCAGGTACATACTGGGTATTTGCTCGAATAAAGTGTGTCGGTGCAGTATACAATATTGCACACTTTATGCTTAGACACACTTAAAGAATTATATACACTTTTTATATATATTTATAATCACTACAGTTTATTTACTTAAACATTTCATTATAGTACTACTTTGGCGCCACATTTTTTGTTCTTTCATATATATATATATATATATATATATATATATATATATATATATATATATATATATATATATATATATATATATATATATAGTATATACATACACATGATGAATCAATATACAAATAAATGTAGAAGGGTTATTAAAACCATACTGTACTACAAATAACACTTCTCCATACAGCCACACTACATTACAATGAATTTCCTTTAATAATCCCTAACTGATCTTCAATCTAAATCATCAAATGCCAATGAAATACCTCACATTCCAATCAATACATTGCATTTACATTGTATAAATGATGCATAAAATCTATGCACCATATACATTCTGCAAATGAATGTGAACAATATCATTGCAAGCTAAATACAAATACAGTACCTCCAAACAAGTCAACTATTTTAACCAATCAAGTAAACAAAAATCAATTAGCAATCATTATTTACATCCCTAAACAATTGACAGTCCATCCCGAACAATGAAACAATTAACTAATTCACGCCTCGAGCAGAACAATTCAGCATGTGAAAAAATATAAGTACCAACCAGAATACAAACTTTAAAACCAAGGCTAACCCTGAACACAAGCACACAATATCAACAATTACATCTACAGTGGCGACCAACTTTATTTGAAGTTGGCTAGTTCCGCGAAATTCGGAATATCCCGGTGATTTGCGGTTTAGTAACGTTTTCTCCCGGAGTGTATTGCGTTATTTCGCGCCCGTGATTTAAGCATTTTATTCCAGCTGGCTGCAATACTGCAATTCCGTGTAAAAACGCATGGGGCGTTTGCGAGCTGTTGTCTCTGAAGTATTATACCTTCGCGGTTCAACCTACAGTACACAGTCTGTGCGTGCACGCGCAGTAATAGTAAAATTGCATATTTAATTTTATTTTAAAGTACAGTATTGCACTGTACATGCTCGGACCCTGTTGGGGTGAAGTGAGGGGGTTCCTAACATCTGGGGGAAAATCAATTTTAATTCTATGGTGAGTACTGTCTTGTTGCCGTATTATTTTGGTGGGGCTGGCTGGGTACTTCTTTAGGGGGCTGACCATTACTGTACATTAAAACTTTTCTTTTTGTTTTTTCTCAGTATTCTGTGTAATAAACACGAATAAATAAAACTATGCATTTATTCTACATGTTCAGTATCGTGTCATTATTTGTCTTCCACAGTATACTGTACAGTGGTATACAGTGCCTAACATCTATGGGCAAAAAGAATTTTGTTCCTAGGTGCCCTAGAACAGAAGTTTCACGCCAATTGCCCGTGAACTTGACCGCGGCCCTAAGTAGTTTCCACGCCAATTGCGCGAATAAAATGTAAAATAACCCGTTCTGTGGGTCTGAGCGGGTTGAAATTTACCTGGTCCTCATGCGGGGGGACCCTTGCCATAGTGGCAAAATATCAGCCTTCCAAGACCCCCGGAACCGGAGGTACAAAAAGACAGTTTTAAAGCACATTACCAAAGTGGCTTTTTTTCTGCCATGCAAGTCAATGGCAGAAACCTGAACTTTAATATCACCCTGACTCCGTTCTGTTGCCACGAGAGGGTCGCAATTTGCCATGCAATCCTGCCGCAACTAGGACTACATGGTGACCGAATCTGAGCCCTCTAGGTCGAACAGAACCGAAGTTGTGGGTTCCAGGTTTCTGCTTATTCTGACTTAGCCGGTTCAAAGCTTTCTCCGCCATTGCGCTCAATGGTAGGACCCTCCTCGCCGGCGTGACCCTTTCTCGCCGCCATTACTGCTCGGACCCTGTTGGGGTCAAGTGAGGGGGTTCCTAACATCTAGGGGCCAAATAAATTTTATTTCTAGGTGCCCTAAAACAGAAGTTCCCACGCCAATTGACCTAGTTCCCACGCCAATTGCCGTAGTTCCTACGCCAATTGCGCGACCAGCCAGTTAAAAAACAGTGCAGCAAGCCGCTACAGTACATTTGTTACACTGGCAAAGGAGCAGATGGAAACAATTTGAGGCAATTCAACTTATTCTTTTATTGGTGGAGTCAGTACAAAAACATTTATTTACACATACAGTACAGTACTGTACAATGTTGAAACATTTAAAGTGCACAGCAATTCAAAACATCAACACACAATAATACATTCTGCAGCCTTTATTAAATTCTTCTGCCACAAAACATTTTTGGTGCATGGGGCAAAGGGAGTTAAAGTGACTTGCTTTTTATGTGCTGTATTTGGGGGTTGTCTTTGGGGGTTTATTCATCCAATTATTATGATGAACTGCCTTTTGAAATTACACTGCTGTTAACTATTTCAGCCACACACCTCCAGAGTTTTTAATCCCTCCCTAGGCAAGCGTCAATCGGCTGAGTCACCCTAGCCTACAGTACCATCCCCCTCTCTCCACTGGGGAGTTGATCTGCTGCATATTGCCATTGTGTTCTTAATCCACCCATAGCCGAGCTACAAACACTCAGCATGCCTGCTTCTAATCACACCATCCCCCTCCCCCAACCCTTAGAGGCCTGTTGTTTGAACGGTAATGCTTTGGAAAATCAACATGGTGTTTTATTGGTGGAGTCAGTACAAAAACATTTATTTACAAATACTGTGCAATGTTGAAACATTTAAAGTGCACAACAATTCTAACCATCCATACACAATAATACATTCTGCAGCCTTTATTAAATTCTTCTGCCTGCCACAAAACATTTTTGGTGCATGGGGCACAGGGAGTTAAATTGACTTGCTTTTTATGTACTGTATTTGGGGTTGTCTTTGGGGGTTTATTCATCCAATTATTATGAGGAGCTACCTTTTGAAATTACACTGCTGTTAACTATTTCAGCCACACACCTCCAGAGTTTTAATCCCTCCCTAGCCAAGCATATTGCCATTGTGTTCTTAATCCGCCCATAGCCGAGCTACAAACACAGTACGCCTGTGTCTAATCACACCATCCCCCTCCCCCAACCCTTAGAGGCCTGTTGTTTGAAATGTAAATCTGATGTGCACAGCACTGTGAGAATTGAGAGTAGACTGAGACAGTATTTCATCAGGGTGTGAAAATATTGGTCAGTCACTATGGTTTAATGTCACATGTTTTTAATACAATACAGTACATTCTTTAATATCTTTAAAATAAAAATATATAAATCCTGGTATAAATCCTGGTAAAATATTTTATAAATAAAATAATTCATTGGTGCACTGTAGGGGTGGCTGTCAATGATTATGATTAGCAGGAAAGTAAATAAATATTTTTTTTATTTTATCAGGAGCCAAAAAATACAAATATAAAAATAATCAGGAATAATACATACAGTAATGCAGTCTTTATTAAGTTATTTTGGCAGCTTGAAATTGTATAACCATTTGGAAAACCTTTGTAAAACATGGGGAAACATGAGTAATGCACATTTATAAGATTATTATTTAATACTACAGTATATACAGTACAGTACTGTAATGTACTGTATAATATACTGTACTGTATATACTGTATAGTAAAATTAATTTTTCTTTAGTCTTTATCTTTTCCTCATTCTGTCTGCAGTACAGTAGTTCATTGAGAGAGGAGAGGTTTTGTGTACATCATTGCTGCTGTTTATATACTGTACATTTGACTGTACAAGCAGATTTGACTGGACACAACGCCCCCATCCCCCTAGGCCACCGTTTTTCCTGGAACGACAAGAAAACCAAAAATGTGTGCAGTTACTGTACTGTATTATGACAGAACTACTGTAGGTGGCTGGTGCAGCTTTGTCTGGAAAGAAAAAAAATGGGGCGGTTACTGTAGTAGGCAGTTACTGTAGTACTACTGTCAAACTAGTGTACTGTATACTGTACTGGAACTACTGTACTGTATACTCTGACTACTGGTAAATTCTATGTACTGTAACCTGATGGCTGGTGCTGCTCTCTCTGTAAAGAAAAAACGAACTACTGTATACAGTACTAGTACTCTTACTATCTGGAAAGAAAAAATCTTTGCCATACTTACCTGTAACATACTGTACTTACAATACTACAGCACAGTACTACTTTCCTGATGCTTGCCCATTACGCGCGATGACAATGGGCAACACAGTGGCAATATGGTCTATATATTTATTGCAGCGTTCCACGGTGAGTACATCGTTCCAAAAACTCAGTATGCCTTTCAACAACTCGTCCTTTTTGGAGGGTTTCACCACTTTCCGGATATGGTCCTTCAGCTGATGCCAGACCATTTCGATCAGATTGAAGTCTGGCGACCTGTCATTGGAAAGAAAGGACAATTGGTTTAAAAGCTAAAAACAGTGGGGAACAAAAATGGGACATGGTCTACTGCACTTACTCCGCTGGCGTCTTCACCCAGTTGATGCCGCGCTCAAGGATATGCGCCGTTGACGCAGTGTGCTTGGGATCGTTGTCCTGGTAGAAGTGGTGACCATGGGGAAAGTAACGTGTGATTTATTGCACTATCTAGGGCACAATGTTGTCTTGGAAGAAAGCTTTATTCATGATTCCTATAGCAAGAAAAGAAAAGTGCTCAAAAAACTGCACAATAGTACAGTACAGTGCATACGGTAAGGCAACACTAGTCAAGTACAGTGCATTAGGCGACATTATATTTGATAAATTTTACCTTCAAAGATGACAATGCATCCTGGTCCACGCCTAGAAATGGCACCCCACACATGCAGCTTCACAGGGTGTTTTGGCCGCGGCTTCAAAAATAAGCGGCCTTTTTTGTGCAACGCAAATCGTGCAAATCTCTCCAGCGACACAGTAGACTCATCAGTGAAGATGCAATTCTGGAAAGTCTCCCCACTGTCGATCCATGCCTGGGCCTGGAGCACTCTTTTGATTTTGTTTGCATCCCGTATCATGGGGTACACTCTGTAATGACAAGGAATAAAAAATTTTTTAGCGGCACAGTGCAGTACAGTTTGCTAAACAACACTTTTACCTCCTGTACTGTCCAGTACTAACCTCACACGTCCATATTTCCATCCAATGCTGCGTCTCATCTTCTTTATGCTGGTTTCGGATACAGTCAGATTGTGCTTTTCCTGCAGAGTGTTTTTAACCCTTAATGCACTCCTCTCATCATTCTCCTCACTTATTTTGTCCACCAGAAGAGTTGTCTCCCTACAATGTAAAGAAAATATATTGTTTTATTAATATGCAGCAATATAACATGTATATACTGTAAATATAATGTTGTAATATTAAATAAATTGAAATATACAAAAAATATAGACTGCTGTACTATAAATATACACAATAAATATACTGTTGTAATATAAATATACATCCTACTGGTGTATATACCGTTGTAAGATTAATTGAAATATACAAAAAATGTATACTTCTGTACTATAAATATAAATATACACAATAAATATACTGTTGTAATATAAATATACATCCTACTGGTGTATATACCATTGTAAGATTAATTGAAATATACAAAAAATGTATACTGCTTTACTATAAATATAAATAGACAAAATATATATACTGTTGTACTATAAATATTAATATACAAAATAAATATACTGTTGTAATATAAATATAAATATACAGTAAATCCTATACAGAATATACCGTTGTAAGATTAATTGAAATATACAAAAAATGTATACTGCTGTAATATAAATAGACAAAATATATATACTGTTGTACTATAAATATTAATATACAAAATAAATATACTGTTGTAATATAAATATAAATATACAGTACATCCTATACAGTATATACCGTTGTAAGATTAATTGAAATATACAAAAAATATATACTCCTGTACTATAAATATAAATAGACAAACTACTGTATGTTGTAATATAAATCAACAGAAATAACAACAGTATTAGAGTAGATATAGAACTGTACTGTAGATGTACAGTACAGTTTTCTGTATTTTTTTTGTTAAGTTTTATAAATATACGTATGCGTTTGTTACCCTTGGTGCCTTTTTCCGGTCTCTGTTTTGTCCGTGTGCATGATAGCTCAAGGTGTTTAATGGCACAACGAGGTCAGAAGTAGCTAACCAGCGTTGGATAGCAGCAATTCGGTGTCCGCTCCTGTACATCTCCTTAATTCGCATGCTGAGATCCTTAGAAATCTTTTTAACAGGCATTGCTGTGAGTAGAAAGAAATACAAACACAAGAATGTATATTCGATGTTTAGTCGATGTGTATTCTATGTGCAGTCAATACACAAAATGGATGGTGTATTTATACGGTAATGACTCACACGCCCACTTTCAACACCTGTACCTGGCCGCCATGCATAAAAGGTCACACACTTTGCATAGGCCACCACTCCATGATCTTTATCTGAACTTGCCCTTGTCCAGATACTGTACTGCATTGTGCCACCTGCTTCCATGGAGCAGCCCCGTTTCTATGGACGCAAGAAACCACTCACCTCTGCCGTGCCTGTCATGCTGAAAAAGCGAAAGGCAGGAGCCGTTTCCACGCCAAGGGCAAAGCGACAGGCTAAGGCCAATAAAGAAAACCTTCTGCTGACCCCAAAGGTTAAGGGTTTTCTTAGGCGTAAGCCTCATTATGTGAAGAAGATATATGGTGATGTACTCTCGACACAAAACGAATGGCAGCCAACCCATCGGACCCGCAGACCACTTCCTCCCATATGCTTCGACGACTCTGCTGTAGCTGTCCCGGAAATCTTCATCCCGTCTTCTCCACCCCCATCTTCTCCGGTTTCATCTGACGACGGGTCACTGTCTCTTTTGCGCTTAGACGACTCTGCTTCTCGCCCGGAAATCCAAAGGTCACCTTCTCCATCCCTCTTCGACGACGCTGCCACTTCTCCTCTACCGGGTATCCACAGGTCACCTCCTCCACTCTCCATCGATGCCGCTTCTCTCCATGGAACCCCCATCTCATCCTCCGTTGCACCCATCCCCCCAGATGTCCAGACGCCATGCACAAGAAGCAGCTCGTTGGACCGGATGCTGAATGGGATAAGTGTGGATCTCCCCGGGAATTCTATTGTGCTGGCAAAGATAGATCTGCTTCTGGAGACCATGTTAAATGTGGAGCAACGGATGCTACAAATGGAGCAACGGATGGATCAACGGATGGAGAAGATAGAGGCTGACATTGCGGGCATACATTATTTGCTCGGTACTAATGCCCCTGTTTCCCGACGCCGGAGCAGGAGGGTGACATGGATGTGATGAATGGGACCTTCGACCCCCTTCCTTCACCAAGTGCACCCCCTCCACCAGAAGTAGTGTACATGTATGCCGTTGAGGAGGACATGACAACCCCGTCAAGACCACGCCAGGAGACAACACGGCGACCAAGACAGGAGGAAAGCTTCCTTCCAGACATCCTACCATCGCCCGTCGCCTCAAGCACACCCGTTCCCAAAAGACCTACACCGGCTCGCATCGAAACAGTGCCCGACATCACCCTGTGCGATCTGCCACCGGGGCTCAGGGAGAAGTATAGGGTGATAAGTGCTGGTGTACCCCACAAGTATGCCTTGATCATTTTTAAGCACCATGTTCCCTACACGTTGTACTGCGAGTGGGTGTTCAAAGTGAACTATGAAGGAAATCGCGTTAAAAAGGCCCTTCCTGCCAATTTAAGGAAAAACATTGTGGAAGAAATGCGGCGCTTTTATACAGTGACAGATCCTGTAATGAAAGGCATTAGAAACTGCATTAATGGCGTTTTGCACCATGCAAGGAATCGGCCATGGATGGACAATGTGGAGGACTGTCAGTGAGACCATACTGTTGTGCTGAACTGTATTGTACTCTCCATGTTTGCCCTACAGTACCTGCTGTACTTAAACAAAGGAGATGTTGATGTGTGGTTTTTTTCACAGGACATGAACAACTCCAGTCCCTGAGGGCCACAAACAGGCACGGTTTTCAATGTTGCCCTGAAAACCTGCCCTGTTTGCTGCCCTCTAGGACTGAACTGGTGCAGGTCTGACTGACAGTGTTGCGCACCATCCCACTGTACTGTATACAGTACTGGGTTTCTTTAATAAAGGAGATGTTACTTAAAATGTCACTTTAACTCCCTTTGCCCCATGCACCAAAAATGTTTTGTTTTGTTGATGTTTTGAATTGCTGTGCACCTTAAATGTTTCAACATTGTACTGTACTGTACTGTATGTGTAAATAAATGTTTTTGTACTGACTCCACCAATAAAAGAATAAGTTGAATTGCCTCAAATTGTTTCCATCTGCTCCTTTGCCAGTGTAACAAATGTACTGTAGCGGCTTGCTGCACTGTTTTTTAACTGGCTGGTCGCGCAATTGGCGTAGGAACTACAGCAATTGGCGTGGGAACTAGGTCAATTGGCG
Source organism: Ascaphus truei (assembly GCF_040206685.1). Classification (NCBI taxonomy): domain Eukaryota; kingdom Metazoa; phylum Chordata; class Amphibia; order Anura; family Ascaphidae; genus Ascaphus; species Ascaphus truei. Next base: position 296,846,248 of record NC_134484.1, read on the forward strand.
TGGGGACTTCTGTTTTAGGGCACCTAGAAATAAAATTTATTTTGCCCCTAGATGTTAGGAACCCCCTCACTTGACCCCAACAGGGTCCGAGCAGTAATGGCAGTGAGAAAGGGTCACGCCGGCGAGGAGGGTCCTACCATTGAGCGCAATGGCGGAGAATGCTTTGAACCGGCTAAGTCAGAATGAGCAGAAACCTGGAACCCACAACTTCGGTTCTGTTCGACCTAGAGGGCTCAGATTCGGTCACCATGTAGTCCTAGTTGCGGCAGGATTGCATGGCAAATTGCGACCCTCTCGTGGCAACAGAACGGAGTCAGGGTGATGTTAAATTTCAGGTTTCTGCCATTGACTTGCATGGCAGAAAAAAAGCCACTTTGGTAATGTGCTTTTAAACTGTCTTTTTGTACCTCTGGTTTCGGGGGTCTTGGAAGGCTGATATTTTGCCACTATGGCAAGGGTCCTCCCGCATGGGGACTAGGTAAATTTAAACCCGCTCAGACCCACAGAACAGGTTATTTTACATTATATGGACTTACAGTATATACAGGATTTATATATTTTTATTTTAAAGATATTAAAGAATGTACTGTATTGTATTAAAAACATGTGACTGTAAACCATAGTGACTGACCAATATTTTCACACCCTGATGAAATACTGTCTCAGTCTACTCTCAATTCTCACAGTGCTGTGCACATCAGATTTACATTTCAAACAACAGGCCTCTAAGGGTTGGGGGAGGGGGATGGTGTGATTAGACGCATGCGTACTGTGTTTGTAGCTCGGCTATGGGCGGATTAAGAAAACAATGGCAATATGTTTGGTTAGGGAGGGATTAAAAACTGGAGGTGTGTGGCTGAAATAGTTAACAGCAGTGTAATTTCAAAAGGCAGTTCATCATAATAATTGGATGAATAAACCCCCAAAGACAACCCCCAAATACAGCACATAAAAAGCAAGTCACTTTAACTCCCTTTGCCCCATGCACCAAAAATGTTTTGTGGCAGAAGAATTTAATAAAGGCTGCAGAATGTATTATTGTGTGTTGATGTTTTGAATTGCTGTGCACTTTAAATGTTTCAACATTGTACAGTACTGTACTGTATGTGTAAATAAATGTTTTTGTACTGACTCCACCAATAAAAGAATAAGTTGAATTGCCTCAAATTTTTTCCATCTGCTCCTTTGCCAGTGTAACAAATGTACTGTAGCGGCTTGCTGCACTGTTTTTTAACTGGCTGGTCGCGCAATTGGCGTAGGAACTACGGCAATTGGCGTGGGAACTAGGTCAATTGGCGTGGGAACTTCTGTTCTAGGGCGCCTAGAAATAAAATTTATTTGGCCACTAGATGTTAGGACCCCCTCACTTGACCCCAACAGGGTCCGAGCAGTAATGGCGGCGAGAAAGGGTCACGCCGGCGAGGAGGGTCCTACCATTGAGCGCAATGGCGGAGAAAGCTTTGAACCGGCTAAATCAGAATGAGCAGAAACCTGGAACCCACAACTTCGGTTCTGTTCGACCTAGAGGGCTCAGATTCGGTCACCATGTAGTCCTAGTTGCGGCAGGATTGCATGGCAAATTGCGACCCTCTCGTGGCAACAGAACGGAGTCAGGGTGATGTTAAAGTTCAGGTTTCTGCCATTGACTTGCATGGCAGAAAAAAGTCACTTTGGTAATGTGCTTTTAAACTGTCTTTTTGTACCTCCGGTTTCGGGGGTCTTGGAAGGCTGATATTTTGCCACTATGGCAAGGGTCCCCCCCGCATGAGGACCAGGTAAATTTCAACCTGCTCAGACCCACAGAACGGGTTATTTTACATTTTATTCGCGCAATTGGCGTGGGAACTGCTTAGGGCCGCGGTCAAGTTCACGGGCAATTGGCGTGGGAACTTCTGTTCTAGGGCACCTAGGAACAAAATTCTTTTTGCCCATAGATGTTAGGCACTGTATACCACTGTACAGTATACTGTGGAAGACAAATAATGACACGATACTGAACATTTAGAATAAATGCATAGTTTTATTTATTCGGGTTTATTACACAGTATACTGTACGGCCGGAAAACATCAGCATACAGTACAATATTACCCATCGAAATCCCCCCATTAGCCGTTTTCTTTTCTGAGAAAAAACAAAAAGAAAAGTTTTAATGTACAGTACAGTAATGGTCAGCCCCCTAAAGAAGTACCCAGCCAGCCCCACCAAAATAATACGGCAACAAGACAGTACTCACCATTGAATTTCCCATTCAGCTTGCGCCGGCGCCGGTCCACTGCCAGTCCAGCTTTCTTCATCATCCACGTCGATAGTTGGCAGCGGGACTAGTCCACCTGTAGTCAGCAGGTGAGGCTGGAAATCGCTTAAGTACATGCAAGCTTCATCAAAACTGCACGCCAAATCCAGCTCAGCCTCAGGCTCAGGTTTGTCACTGACAGTGGGACCGTCATTGGAAGCCGGTGCTGGTGCTGGTACATTGCTTGGCAGCGACTGTCGCTTCTTAGTTGGTTTTAACACGACCCTTTGCCTTTTGCCGCCTCCATGATCATAGATACAGGAAAAATCCGGTGACACACACCAATACCCTCCAACGAATTGGGGCTCAATACGGTGAAAACAGGGGTCACTACATAACCTTTTCCTTATTGCACGCTTCCACGTATAAGGAGTTGGCGAAAATTTGTAAAAGTCATAGTTTTCGATAAAATACTGATAAATTTGAGCAACTGTTGCCATCTTATCATCTGTTGCATTAATCGCGGCCCATATCAAATACGCGTAACTTCTGTCAGGTTTTTGGAAAGCAGGCTGCACTTGAACACTCATGGCGGGTGGGTCTCTGGAGAATAGTGTAAGACAAACTGAAACTGGTCTTTGTCTTTCTTTAATATGAAAAGCCTAAATTGATACATTTTTGCAACCTCTTCCTTCAGTCTCAAGGCCAAGGCCAAGTTACAATAGCACACTGTGGTACGGTATCTTTTTTAAACGAAACACCTGCAAGCCGACACATTACTGATTCGGCGCATTACAATTCATGAATTTATGCCATCTGGCGGACACGCGAAGCATTGCAGCTTATTAAAATCCGAACCATTATCAATAAACACATCAACAGCGCGTCAGCCGGGCATGACCATGGCTGGGAGCCCGGCATGCTCCGGGTGAACAGCGTGGCATTCCAGGGACATGCCAGATACAAGCCGGTGATTACTTCGAATAAAAGCTGCCGGAGCAGTATCTAATTTTAAAATACTTTAAACACACAATAAAGCATAGCAGCATAGACAAATTATTTTAAAACACATGAATGAAAGCTTTTAAAACAACATCATTTCTTACCCTGTATGTATATATCTCTCTAGACATATATACATACATACATACAGTTGCAAGAAATGATATACCACAAAAAAATAATACACATGTTAAAAAAGCTTTTAAAAAAATTAACAAGTTAGATAAAATACATTTCTTTAGTTCACTTACCATTACTTGCCCCCACCGACTCCCGTTGCGCAGCTTACTCACGAACCAATCCACCAGGCACAGGAACCCATAAAATAATAAACCATACAAAAAAATAAACATTAAACTAAAAATCTAAATCAATCCACGGGTCTTCTAATTTTAATCCATCTTCATCTGTATTCTTCTTTCTTCTATCTTCTTCTGGGCGGGGTCTTCTTTCCATCTTCGGCCACGCCCTGGTCTTCTTTCTTCTCCGGAGGTCCTTCCTCCTCGGCGTCTGGATTCAAAATGAGACGACATAGGCTTTTAAAGGCGTCACATTTTCGTCATATGGTTCCCACGGCCCTGATTGGGCCGTGAAAACCATGTGTTTTGGCCGATAAAAATAAAAATGATGACGTCACTTAAAGGCAATGAAAGCACAGCCAATCAGAATGGCTTTGCTTCAATTGCCTTTAAGATGACGTCATTAAAAGAAACATGGCCGGCCTCACATGGTATGGTAGCCAATCAGAGCGTGGGAACTCCATCCCTACTCTGATTGGCTCTAGTATACCATGTGACAGAGGCTTGGGGGGAGAAAGGATGTGACGTACTACAGCCAATCAGAGTAGGGATGGAGTTCCCACGCTCTGATTGGCTCTAGTACCATGTGACAAGCTTTCAATGACATCACATCCTTTCTCCCCCCAAGCCTCTGTCACATGGTATACTAGAGCCAATCAGAGTTGGGATGGAGTTCCCACGCTCTGATTGGCTACCATACCATGTGAGGCCGGCCATGTTTCTTTTTTTTTGTTTCAAATTTTTTATTAGGCATATATAACATTTTATATTTATCATCGACTTCGCATTATTTAGGCCTAATACAGATTTTCCTCACTTTGTCTTGGGAGGGGGAGAAAACCTCAACGTCCCCCTGCCCCTTCAGGGCCTGCCGGGGTGGCGCGAGTGTGGAAACAGAAAAGGGATAAGAAAGTGGGAGAGGGGGGGGGGGTAGGGGGCATTGTTCTCCTTCTCCTCGGAGTCCACAGCACGGGTCTTTGTTGTATCATGGTAACTCTTTTTACTGTTATGGGGCAGTTCGGCGCAGGAGAGCCATATGTGTTAGCCATGGGTCCCATATATTATTGAAAGAGGTAGTAGACCTCTTCAGAAAGGCAGATAGTCTCTCCATCTCCATCACCTCCTGCACCCTTTTTACTATTGTTTGTTTAGAAGGGGGAGACATTTTCTTCCAGGCAGCTGCCACCGCACATCTAGCCGCCGTAAGAATGAAGGAGACTAATTTGCCTGTTGGTCGGTCCAGTGTCTCTAAGGGTCTGGCCAGCAGGTAGGTCAGCGGGTCAATGGGTATTGTGAGGTCTGTGATTTCTCTTATTAAATTTTGTGTAGTTTCCCAGTACTTCTGAATTTCCGGACATGTCCACCAAATATGAGCCATGTCCCCCTTTTGACCGCAGCCTCTCCAGCACAGATCGGAGGCCAGAGGGTAGATTTGATTTATTCTAACTGGAGTGAGATACCAGCGAAATAATATTTTGTATATATTTTCTTTGATTGTGGTACATATAGAGGTCCCTGAGGCATTTTCCCAGATACTTTCCCAATCCTCTCGGTCTATAACTATATCCAATTCTGCTGCCCAATGTAGCATATAGTCGTGTGCGGGGGCTTCTATGGCCCTCTCTAGTTCTGCACAAATTTGCGTTATTAGACCTTTCTGGTGAGCTGTTTCTCTACAGAGCCGCTCGAAGCTTGTGAGAGGGGGAAATTCCAACGTTGGAGATAATGTTTGAATGAAGTGCCGAATTTGTAGGTACTTGAAGACGTTCAGCCCTACTATTTCATATTTGGTTTGTAAGTTTTGATAGCTCAGGAACTCTCCGAAGCTCAAGAGGTCGGCAATCGCGCTGATATTTTTGGCTTGGAATTGGTCAAATTGTCTGGGCTCACAGCCAGGAGGGAATTTCGGATTTTTATGAATTGGTGTAAGTTGGGATTGTGGTGTTGTGAGCTTATATTTGAGTTTGCTTTTCGTCCAGGTCTCCCATGTGTGTCTCATTGGTCCTAGTTTGAATTTACTATTCTGCATGTCCTCCTTGCTCAGGGACCAAAGGCAGGCCGGCAGTGAAGGCGTCCCGGCATATTGTGTTTCTATATCCAGCCAACAATATTGATTTGGGTTAGCGTTCCAGACTACCACCTGTCGCAGTTGGGCGGCCAGGTAGTATCTTGTGATGTCTGGGACTCCCATTCCTCCTCTCCCCCTTGAGGCCAAGAGAACTGTTCTGGAAACTCTGGGTTTTTTTCCCTGCCAAATAAAGTGGAAGATTAGTTTTTGGATGTTTTTCAATTCTGAGCCAGGGATGTGGACCGGGAGAGTCTGGAAGTAGTATAACAATCTAGGGAGTATATTCATTTTAACCGAGACCATTCTCCCGATCCATGATATCTGATATCCTCCCCATTTCTCCAAATCTTGTTTGATTTTATGGAATAAGGTCGGATAGTTGTGTTGATATAGGGATTGGTAGGTCCTCGATATCTTAACTTCCAAGTATTTGATACAGGAGGAACTCCAACGGTAATTAAAGTTTAGTTTGAGGAGTTTCACCTCTGGCTCTGGCAGACGTAGGTTCAGGGCTTCTGACTTGTCATTGTTTATTTTATATCCTGAGATTTTTCCAAAATCTCAGAGTTCTTTTTGAAGGTTTGGTAGGGAGATTTGGGGTTTGGAAAGGGTTAAGATGACATCATCTGCGAATAGGGATATTTTATGCTGCCTGTGTCCAATTTCTATTCCCTGGATGTCTTTATTGAGTCGTATTGCCGATGCCAGTGGTTCTATCGTTAGCGCAAAGAGGAGAGGAGATAGGGGGCATCCCTGCCGAGTTCCATTTGTGATCTCGAATTTCTGGTTATTGCCCCCTGGTAGTTTTACCATTGCCGACGGGTTTTGATATAGCCTACGGACCCCCTCTAAATATGCGTCTCTAAAGCCAAACTTGCGCATAGTATGGTCCAGGAATTGCCAGTTTATTCTATCGAACGCCTTCTCTGCATCTAGACTTAAAAGTAGTGCTTTGGTGCCTGTGAGGTGGACATGGTCAATAATATTGATTATCTTTCGGGTGTTGTCTGAGGCCTGCCTCCCCGCGACAAATCCTACTTGATCAATATTAATTAGCCTCGGTAAGATGGGGTTTAATCTGTTTGCCAGATTTTTACTATATCATTTGAGATCACTATTGAGAGGGGAGATTGGACGATAGCTTCCACATTGCATCGGGTCTCTGCCTTCCTTGTGTATAATAGCCAAGCTGGCCAGAGACATTATTGGGGGGATTTGGTTCCCTTCCATAAAATGGTTGAATGTTTTTAGGAGATGCGTGGATAGGGTAGGCATCTCTTGTAGTAGACATTGGTGAAGCCGTCAGGGCCAGGAGACTTAGTGATCTTTAATGATTTGACCGCCTCTTCCAGTTCCTCTTTTGAGATCTCAGCGTTGAGTACTGTGTTTTCCTCCTCCGTTAGTGTGGGGAGTTGGCATTTATCTAAGTATTGGGTTATAAGTTCTGATGCTATCGGTTCAGGCCGGCCGTTCTTAGCTCTTAAATTATAGAGCTCTGTATAATATTTTGTGAATTCCGCTGCAATTTTGCTGTCACTATATTGTATCTCACCGGACCTACTCTTGATCGCCGTTATTTGGGATCTTTTTTGTACCCCTCTTAGTTTACTGGCCAGGAGTCTGTCGGCCTTGTTGCCCTTGTCATAATATTGTTGATTGGTCCATTTGAGGGCCTTTTCAACGTCCTCCAGCTGGGTTTGCCTAAGTTTTGTTCTAGCAGTTAGCAATGTTTTGTATATATTTTTTGAGGGGTTAGCCTTATGGGCTTGCTCTAGTGCTTTTATACTATCTGTAAGCTCTTTGATTAGCCCTTGGCGGGCTTTTTTCCTGTGGGATGCGATGGAAATAAATTTCCCTCTGATGGCTGCCTTATGGGCTTCCCATAGGATTGCTGGAGAGGAGACTGTTCCTGTGTTAAAAAAGAAATAGTCCTTAAGTGAGGATATGATTTCTCTTTCTATCTCAGGATGATTTAGAAGTGAGTCATTCAGTCTCCAGGAGTAGTTTGTTGTTTTTTCGAAGGGGATTGACAGTGTCAGGGTGATCGGGGCATGATCGGACCATGTGATTGAGCCAATGTCTGATTCAAAGGCTGCCGCCATCACATTTTTGGTAGTCAGAAAATGGTCTATTCGAGAGTAAGTCTGGTGAGGTGCTGAGTAAAATGTGTAGTCTCTCTGGCCCTGATGCTGGGATCTCCAGACATCCACTAGTGAAAACTCGCTCAGGATCCCCCTAAACCTTTTCCCCTTGATTTGGGAGTGGGTTGTATGGGGGGGACCCACTGTGGTTGATCTGTCCTCAGCGGGATTTAAGACCATGTTTAGGTCTCCTCCCACTATCATCGATGACAGATATCCCGGGTCAACGCCCTTGAGAACAGTTTGTAGGAATTCTGTTTGGTTCTCGTTCGGGGCGTATACATTGATCAGAACAATTGCCGAGCCCGCCAGGGAGCCATATACCACTAGGAATCTACCCTCTGGGTCCATTGTTGTTTTGACATGATTAAATGGGGTGCCTTGTCTGATAAGGATAGCCACACCCCTCTTCTTACTACTAAATGATGCAAAAAAGCATGTTGGGAACATTTTCTTGAATAAATTTGGGGGGTCTTGTGATGTGAAGTGGGTCTCCTGTAAGAATATAATGTCTCCCCCCGATTTTTTCATGTCTTGGAGGGCTAGCCTCCGCTTCCTATTATTTTGCAGTCCTTTTATGTTTAGTGAACGGATCTTTATTGGGGCTGTGGATGTCATTGTGGGTTTTTTGTGGTTTGGGGTCTCGGGATCTCACCTTTCCCACTAGGGGAGATCTTGCTTTCATTTCCTGGGGGTTTATTATGTCTAAGGGCTGCTTGTTTTATAGGGGGTGGGTGTGACTTGCCCGTATTTTCTTTGAAGGTTGCTTGTGGGCTTCCAAGGAGGGGGGGGGATGGGAGGGGAAGGGGGGGTAAAGATCCGCTGGGACAGCGGATAAAGAGTAGGTAGGATTAGGTCCTTTCTAGGTCCTAATATAGTGTTGCCAGGCCTTGTGGTGACCGGCATTTGGGCAAATTTGCCCACCTGGGGAGGTTCCGGTGCCAAGGACCGGTGTGCAACAGAGGGGTCCAGACCCTAGTTTGCTAGCGTATTGCGCTTTTCCTCCTTCTGTTACCTTGTTCTGGTTTTGGTATGTGTTGTATTGCATTTGAATGGGGGGGGGTAGTTTGTAAGGGTAAACAGGGGGGGGGAGGGCAAGGGAGGTTGGGAGGGGGGGGAGGGGTAAGCGGTGGGGGGGGGGGAGTGCCTGGAGAGTCTTCCAGGTTGTGTGCTATTTTGCCATATACGTCAGTTGTGTGGCCCAGGCAGTTTTGCAATTTCAGAGAGGCATATAAGGGAGTACATTGCCCTATAGTTTACCTCAACCTTTGGTTCATTTTTGTACATTTGGTCTAGTAACTTCTTGGGTTTTACAGTTTGATAGGACTCATCAGGGATAGGGGGGGAGGGGGGGGGTGGGGGGGAAAGGGGGGGTGGGGGATAAGGGGCGCGGGCTAAGGGCCTTTCAGGGAATACATTTCTTTACAGTTTGCATCAGGATTATGACAGCACCAAAGCATTTGTTCGGTTGTGTACACTGTGTCTTGCAGCTTTTTTAAGCTGATGTTGGTTGACAGGATTTCCCCAGGGCAAGAATGGGTAGGAGAGGCGGGGGAGGGAGCGGGGGAGGGAGGGGGGGAGGTGGGGGGGGGAAGGAGGGAAGGGGGGGGTCATACATTTCTGTTCCATATACATTGGTATTTACAGCATAGACAAAGGGGGGGAGGAGGAGGGGGAGAAAGGAAGGAGGGGGGGAGGGGGAGGGAAAAAAAGCGGGGGAGGCTAATATTTCAGGAGACATACAGTTTTATTTGACAACCGCATCTCCCTGTGGAGATTATTAAGCGTGGATCACGTAGTACATTTCTTTGCAGTTTGTATCAAGTGTATGTCAGAAACAAGGCATTTTTTCATTTGTGTACACATTGTCTTGCAACTTTTTTAAGCTGATATTGATTGACAGGTTTTCCCCAGGGCAGGAGTGGGAAGGAGAGGCGGTGGGGGGGGGGGTGGGAGGAGAGAGAGAGGGGGGGGAGGGAGAGCAGGGGGGATGTGGGGGGGGGAGAGGTGGGGGGAAGGAGGGAAGGGGGGTCATACATTTCTTTTCCATATACAGTGACATTTACAGCATATACATGGCATTTACTGGTTCTCAGTCAGCTTCCTTTTTGTTGTGCCTTGGGGGGGGGAGGAGGGGGAGGTGGGGGAGGAGGGAAGGAGGGGGGGAGCTAGTATTTTGGGTGGCATACAGTTTTATTTGACATAAGGAGGGGGGGGGAGCTAGTATTTTGGGTGGCATACAGTTTTATTTGACATAAGCAGGAAGATGCTAGTTTCAACCCTTCTCCCTGTGGAGATTATTTGACATGAATCACGTATAACTGGGGGGGGGGGAGGGAGGAAAAGGGGGAAGGGTGGAGGGGGGAGTAGGGGGGGCATGGGGGGGGGGGCTTCTGGCTCTTGACTTTTGTTATCTGGTTTAAACTTTAAACATATTAACCTTAACAGCAACATTAACATCAGAAAATATTGTTTGGTAGTTTATGTGCGAGTGCAGTGATTGGAGTGATACTCCGGATCGTTCTCCGTGGCGCATTTGCACTGTCCAAGTTCCCTTCGTGATGGTAGGAATCTCGGGGGGCCACTGGGGGGGGGGGAAAGTGTGGGGGGGCCTTCCATGGCCGGGGGAGGAGGGGGGAGGGGGGAGTTCCACCATTGTCTTGGGGTCTGATATGGAAATGGGTGACTTCGGCCCTGTGCTGCCGTGGCACTCATTGTTTGTGGCAGGTTTCTATTGGGACTCGTTATGTTCTGGTTAGGCCTGGGTTGTCGTGATATTAGGGCCTTCTGTGCCCCGCAATGCTGTGTGGGAAATAGTACTCACGATTACAGGATTGACCGCTGATCCCCCAGTGAAGGGGGGGTAGGGAGACACGAAAAGGGGTCTCGGTCTACAGGTTGAGTGCCCGCTTTCTCCACTACCATGGGGACATTCCGGTCATCGGGGCCGCCAGGGAGGGAAAAGAAGGTGATATATTCCGGTACTCCGTCACGTAGGTGGAGCTTGGTTCCTCCGCTCCCCTGTGTCGCTGGATTGGGCTTTGGAGTCGGTGCTGCCGGTGTGTGCACTCATCATCGTGAGAAGGGTCAGCCGCTGGTGCTGTTCCGGTGAGTTGTCGAGTGCTCTGCGAGGGCCGGATGCACGCTCTGCCTTCCATCTGGCTTCTCGTTCATCAGGTCCCGTTGCCGGTGTCATCAGCTGTCTGGTCGTCGGGGATCAGGTATGCAGAGGGGATCACAGATGTCTTGGGGGGGGAAGGGGAGGGGGAGGGTGGGGGGGGAGAGAGGGGGGGGAGAGAGGGGAGGGGATCGGGGAGGGGGGGAGAGGGGGGGCGTGGGGGGGGAGGGAACAGGGAGAAATCCCTCAGGTAGCAGGCTGGAATGTTTGACTGGTTGCAAGAGGTAACTTGGGGTGGCCTTGTTTGTGAGGCCTCTGGGCACTTCACTTGATTCGTCCTTGCTTCTGCCCCGCCAGTCTTTCAGAGGCTCTTACCGGAGGGTCTAGTGTGTCCGGGCCTTGGGTTCTGGCGGGGTCCTCACTCCACTCCGCTGGCGGGTTCAGTCCCATTGCTTTGTCAAAGTGCGCCATATCTTCTGGGTGCCTGATAGTGTGGTATTTACCATTTCTTTGCACCAGCAAATGGGAAGCCCCATTTATATTTAATCTCCTTTTCGCGGAGAAGTTTAGTGAGTGGCTGCATTTCCTTTCTCCAAAGGACCGTGCGCTTGGACAAGTCATTATATATTTGGAGATGATCGTCCTTATATCTGACTGGCTCCTGTGCACGACAAGCCGCCATTATCTGTTCTTTTATGGAATAATGGTGGACCCGCGCTATCACATCTCTTGCCCAGTTAACACTATGAATAAAAATGTATTTTAAATGTATTTATTTATATTCATGTATTTATTTATTTATTTAGATTTATTTATTTATTTTTTGGGCGGCTGCTGTGTGTGAATTTTTTTTATTGTGGGTAGCAGGGGTGGGTGAAGGGGGTATTAGCCCCAGCGATGGTTGTTTAGGGCTTGCGGGGGAGTAGCGGGAGGGGTTAACCGCTTCATTACCGTAGCGGTATTAACTGCTACGGCCATGAAGGGGTTAAGTGCACCCGCAACCCCCCCCACCCCGCAAGTCCTAAACTCACACCAAGGGCCAAATACCCCCTTCACCCACCCCCGCTACCCACAATAAAGCAGCACGGTGGGTTAAGCCCTTCATTGCCTTAGCGGCTATCAGCTATGGTAATGAAGCAGCATTTCTGTATTTTTAATAATATTGTGCAGGAGCAGTGGGTCCCTTGAGCGTTGATTTCTGGCTCAGGGAACCCCCTGCTCACTGTACAATATTATTAAAAATACAGTCATGCTGCTTCGTTACCATAGTACATAGCCGCAAAGGTAAGGAATGAGTGTTTATTTATATATGTGTTTTATTCATACTGTAGATGTGCAGAGGGTCTCCGGAGCTGAACCGCTGTGGTTTTAGGTCCGGGGGCCCCCTGCTTCCTGAGATACAGGCCCCTTTAAGGGGTGCCGGTATCCCTCTGCTTTGTTTACATGCCGCGGTCATGTGATCGGGACCTTTAAATGCAGAGGGATACCGGCACCTCATAAACGGGGGCTGTATCTCAGGAAGCAGGGGGTCCCCGGACCTGAAAACAACGCGGTTCAGCTCCGGAGACCCCCTGCACATCTACACTATGAATAAAAATGTATTTTAAATAATTTTTAATGTGCCGATGTTTGCGCAGAGAGAGCAGCGGTTCTCTCTCTGCTGCAAACACATCTGGCCCCGCTGGCCTATAGTATCATTGATGTGCATATACAGTACTGTATGTGTACAGTACTGTATGATAGGGGTTGTTGTTATACAGTATATATATATATATATATATATATATATATATATATATATATACATATATATATATACTGCATTACAATTCATGAATTTATGCCATCTGGCGGACACATGAAGCATTGCAGCCTATTAAATCCTGAACCATTATCAATTAACACATCAACCGCGCGTCAGCCGGGCATGACCCCTGGCTGGGAGCGCGGCATGCTCCGGGTGAACAGCGTGACATTCCAGGAACCAGCCAGGGACAAACCGGTGATTTGTTAGAATAAAGTGTGCTGCAACAGTATTTAATGATCACCTGCAATAGTGTACGTTACTCTTTGATAAAGTCTCCTTGAAACGAAACGCGTTAGAGCTGTACACCTTCCTGTCATGCTTTTCGTTCTCTTATGAAATCAAAAATATTTTTGCTTCCTTGGCGCTTGGTTGATTCGGAATATTCGGTCAGCTGTGACCACCATTCTCACCATTTTCTGCTATACTACTTAACGGTTGGAGCAGGCATGGTGATCAGATTGTGTGTGGGGTCCTCGATAAATGTTCAGCGACAACAGGTGGACACGGGCAGCCTATCGTGGATACCAGCCAGCTGATCCAGGGTGTGGGACACAGGGTGCGGTAAGGGAAACTATCTGAGGACATTGTGAGTATCCCATGGCATTGAAATGTCTTGTATTTTGGATTCCTAAAGCTTATTAACCCCCCACCCTGGCTGAGTCCATTTTCAACACACCGAAAACATGTTATTTATTTATTTAATTCCCCCCACACGCTGATACAACCAAAAGAATCAGAGACATTTGCTTTACAACATCTTTTATTATATCAATGCTATTGACAGAGCATCGGTTTCTTTTGAGGTTTGTTCCTCATTTTTCCCACTTGCTATTCATCCTACCTGGCTGCTCTCTCTAGCGTGGATCTGTTATTTACATATATGGAAAACATTGGAGTTGTCTTTATTTCCCCGTGATATATTAGGGGTATTTTTTCAAGTTTCTTGAACCAAGCGCAAGTATTCTTAATTAATTGTTTATACTGCTGCGACACACTTTATTCGAGCAAATACCCAGTATGTACCTGGCAGATACCTGGAATGCGCCGCTCCTCATCTCAGACAAGCCCCGTTGCGTTTGCCTTCCCAGCCATGGTTCATGCCTGGCTGACGGCGGCTGATCTGTTAAATGATAATGATTAGGATTTAATAGGCTGCAATGCTTCGCGTGTCTACCAGATGGCATAAATTCATGAATTGTAATGCAGTATATATATATATACTGTGCAGTATTGCAGCCAGCGGGAATAAAATGCTTCAATCCCTGCCTGGAAAATACCTCAATGCACTCGGGCAGAAAACAGTCACAAACCTCAATACACCCGAGTATACCCGAATTCGTGGGACTAGCCGAGCTCGAATAAAGTGTGTCGCTAGTGTATACAATAAGGTTTTTTCTACTTCATTTTTTCTATTTCATTTTTTTATGGATTTTGAATTATCTATCGTATAAATAGTATTACAAATACGTTACAAAAGTGTTTTGCACCTTTTTTTAATCATTTTTTCTTCCTAAACCATGGAGGATGAAGAAGTTGATATCCAGTCTCTTGATAGTGAGACATATGTACATGCATGTGGGGACAATGCGAAAAGGGCAAAGAGGGCAGCACATCTTTTTGATGATAATCAGGAAATTGTTTGTGATGAACCTTCTGATTTAACTAATCATTTTGTAAAATTGGAAAAATTACTAACTCAAAATATAAGACTCTGGTGGGACATTACATCATTAGAGAACTATATTAGAAGTAAGAGAATCCCCCGGGGTTTAAGAGTTATTCCAGTTATTCCAATCAATTAATGGAACTGATAATCCAGCAAAAATTACACGAGAAGGTGACTTTAATGTCAGAAATTGATTCTCTTCATGCGAAACTTGCTCCGTTTGCAAAAAGAGAACAATTTATTAAGAATGATTAAACACTTTTGCTGAATATACAAAATGTAAGGTTAAAAATTGTCTCCTGTCAGCTCTGTTCCCCTCGGGGATTGATAAGGTTAAAAACAGTATACGCTAGCCTTGCTATTTCTCAGAGACCATTGTAAATAGCTTTGAGACCAGCTGTTTTGTGCCTGTCATGTGCTTTTAAAGCAAGACTACCAGAAGACAGGACTGCCTTATATGACACCATTATATATCTATTACTCAGCAGTTTGAAGGTTTACAGAAAAGGCAATATGTAAAGGTTACATGTAAATTTAGATGTGTGATCCATATATGTAACATATGACAACGTTTTTTTCTGTCCTTGCATTGTGTATAAAATCTGCTCTCTTGGTATTATATGTCAGTTGTGAGAACTCTGCATGCATCCCTTGTGTTACTGTCGTTCTCTCACTCCGAGCTCATCACTCTCATATCTGAGACCAAATAAGAATATACCAGATGCCGTGAAAGAAGTTACCTGTTCTAAGGTCTGGTCAGGTAGATGGACCTAACAAATGGTGTCAGAAAAAAGTGGGATTTGCACAGAAAAAAGGTGAGAAAAACGTATTTTATAGTTTCTCACCGTGTCTCTGCAAATCTAAAGAACCTAAATTTTATAGGGCAGAAGAATCGAGGGTTGAAGTCCCTGATTGATATAACAAAGGGGTGAAGTCCCTATTGTTTAATTAAGAATCGAAGGTTTAAGTCCCTGATTTATATAACAAAGGGTTGAAGTCCCTATTGTTTAATTAAGAATCGAGGGTTGAAGTCCCTGATTTATATAACAAAGGGTTGAAGTCCCTATTGTTTAATTAAGAATCGAGGGTTTGAGTCCCTGATTTATATAACAAAGGGTTGGAGTCCCTGTTTAATTGAAACAGGCTTTATATGGTGTCTCAGATATGATGGTAATTTAGGATAAGCTAATAATTGTTTAGGTTAAGATGCTATTAAGAATGATAAGACTAACCTTATTGTATGTTGTTAAGATAAAATTCCTTTATAAGTTGTTTATGGGATTATAAGTATACAGTATGAAGAAATGTACTGTAGTACGAGTTAAAATTACCTTTATGGATGGAAAATGTTGCTAACTGAAATTTTTTACCATTTAAAAAAAATGTATTTCTATCTCCTGCCCATATGATATCGGGACAATTACCTCCGTATGTTGCCCCCATTTACCCCTGTGTCTCCATTCCCAAACCCCCTGAGCCCCTTAACCCTTTCTGGGTCACAGGCACTGAGGCAATCTTCAACTAAGAAGTTTTTACGACTTCACTAAGAACCTGACTTAACAGCCTCTAGACCTCTGTCAGGGACTGTTCATGGGTTGAATGCAGTGTGGCACAGGGATGAACAAGCCCCTCAATTAACACTCAGGCACAGCAACAAAGCTGGGATTTTTCTTTTGACAATCTGTCCCCCTCAAGTTAGGCAAAAAGTTATGTTGAAGACCAAATTATATTAATTACAAGGGTTTGTTTCTACATATGTCAAAATCAGCTCTGTCTCTCTCTGTCTCACTTGCCTGCATGTACTGTATAAGCAGCTGCAAGTAGCCCCCACCTTTTTTTTCCCTCCAGCTATTTTTATACAGGCATAGGAATGTTGTACAAAATCGTGAATGGCAGCAGGGCTTTTAGGAGAAACGAAAGACATGCAAACCCAAATTATTTGTGCAACATTAACCGAGTATGAGTGTATATTAAGTTGAAATTAATAATATTTTCCTGTCTGAATTGAAAAGTGGAAACAAGATTATAACAGTATAGGTATCTTTTTCCCTCAGCATGTTTTATTAGATTTTTAAGTATAGATATGGTAAAAAGGTTGATTGATTGAGTGTTCTTGTAAGAATCTGAGTGAATTCTATGTAAAAGTTTTATGCGCATTGAATAATAAGAATACCGGTTTATTGTATGTATACAAAATTACTATTCAGGGACTTGCAAATGCTTCTAATTAAGAATATAATTAATTGCTCATGTTGAAATCTAATTTTTAAAGGTGTACACCCCCACTATAATATAAACTAATTAACACTGGGAAGGGGAAAGTTTTGGGTATCTGTGGAGAAAAAGAATAAAGAAAGGATGAATTCTTTTTGTAAACAGTCCAGTCACTGGAATAATAAGGATGTTCATCGTACTGGCCAGGCGATTTATTTCCTTAAACAGAATTACAATTCTTTTCATCTAAATTTCCACAGATAAAAAAACAGGTGAATATGTTATATAGAAATAACAGACAGAGTATATTCAAGACACAAAGCTAACTAGAAGCTCAGTATTTTTAAATTAGTTTAAAAAAAAAAAAAAAAAAGTTAATTATGATATGGGGAAAAAAAAGGATATCTTTATTAATTTAGTCTGCAGGATCAAACTGTTTTGTTTTCCTATTTATTGTAATAGGTGAGAAAATATGTGTCTGTTATTTTTGTAAAAGCTGGTTGAATGTGTGAGGAGCTGCATATTTCAAGCTGTCCCAAATTGTATTGCAGTAACCAGTAATTAAGCTTTTTTTTTCTGTTACAAGGTTTTGGCAGGAAGCCCAGAAAGTTATTTGAGCTTGTTACACTGGCGACACACTTTATTCGAGCTCGGCTAGTCCCACGAATTCGGGTATACCCGGGTGTATTGAGGTTTGTGACTGTTTTCTGCCCGAGTGCATTGAGGTATTTTCCAGGCAGGGATTGAAGCATTTTATTCCTGCTGGCTGCAATACTGCACAGTATATATATATATATACTGCATTACAATTCATGAATTTATGCCATCTGGTAGACACGCGAAGCATTGCAGCCTATTAAATCCTAATCATTATCATTTAACAGATCAGCCGCCCGTCAGCCAGGCATGAACCCAGGCTGGGAAGGCAAACGCAACGGGGCTTGTCAGAGGTGAGGAGCGGCGCATTCCAGGTATCTGCCAGGTACATACTGGGTATTTGCTCGAATAAAGTGTGTCGGTGCAGTATATGGCTTGAAATGGAAACAGTTGTAAATTGACTAATGTAGAGTTCAAATGATCAGAGGACAGTAACCTAGAATGAGCACTCTAAACACCTGGTGGGTGGGTAATGAAGGGGTTAAAACTTAAATCTTTAATATCTGTGTGAAATAATGGGGATTAAAACAAATAATTAAACGCTCAGATCCTATAGTATGAACACAATGTAATGTTCTGGATCACTGATGAACTGCATAGAATCACTAAACTAGTGTCTTGCAGTGTGAACAGTAAAGTGGATAAAGTAACCACTAGTCCAATGTAATCAGCACAAAAACTCTAGTGCTGAGGTACGTATAAGTGTGCAGACCCTGAAATAGGAGTAAAGCAACGGACAAGGAAAAAAGACCCTAGCCATGTCTGCCAGTATACTAGTGGGTTCTATGTGGAATTATTTTTCTGCAAAGTTGATCAAATATTTAATATTTTAACCATCTTTTTCTCTCAAATGTGTCCCACCTTTAAATCTGTGTCTATAAGTTTTTTATGCTACAGGTTGTTCTTTCAGCAAGCCAATAACAAAAAAAGACGGTGTAAACAGCGCTAACAATAAATAATTATTAATAAAATAATCACTGGCAGCCAGGTAAAAACTGACAGTACAGTCAGTAAGTGAACACAAGAAAAAAAGAGAAATACCGGCGCCACAAACCAATATATAAAAAGTCCAAACCATGTGGTGTAAAGTCCAAAAGAATCCTAATAGGGCTGGTAAATGCAGGATCTCATGTCCATGGAGTGCAATACATGAAAAGAAAAAAGAAAAACAAATTATGGTGCAGTATGCCAACAATGACAGCTAAAAACAGACAAACAAACTACACAAAACAAACAAGACAAACAAACAAAGACACTTTAGCAAGGCTCAGTAAAAGGTCAAAGCTAATTTATTACTGGCTATTAAAGTGGATAAAATCACGCCTCCGGAGGGGTAAAATTAAAACCCTACTCACAGAAAGCTTGAATTAGCAGGCAAAAACGATAGCAATCGTGCTGGAGGATATCCAAGATGGCGGCCGGAGTGTCCTCTCCGGCGTCCCCACGTGACAGGGGTGGAAGGTGAGTCTCACGAATCGCGGGATTACCGGGCGGATATGACGTCACGCTACTCGATAGTCCCCAGCGCTGACTTTCTCCTTCACCTGGCTCCCACAGCTACAACACGGCTCCACTCTCTGCACTGCCAAATGCTTCCACAACCAGTCCAAAGCTCCAATACACTCTAATCTTCCCGACGCGTTTCGTGCGCATGCGCGCACTTCTTCAAGGGATATGTTTATTTCAGCAAGCCAGATGTTATTTGGTGTTCTAAAAGTTTCTGTCAGAAGACTATAGCAGATTATTTTTATATTCAGTACGGTTTTTTGAGATTTTTAATGTAAATGTTATACCCAAAGGTTTCAGGTTAGTTTTGCTATACATCAAGCAATTCCATTAATGTCATGTTTTAAATGCTGTTATCCTTTATGTGATATTGTTCACATGTAATAAAAGTGAACGAAAGGAGGGTGTTATTGCTGTTATTATTGCTGGCTGCCCCTGAAACCGTATGGCAAGGGCTCAGAGTGTCAACTCTTGGGTATAATATTGTACTATGTTGCCTGTAATTTTTCCCTTTTATACCCCCATACGGGTATAAGCTAGGAACTGTGTATGTAGGGTTAACTGTGTAAGCCCAGTGGGCTAGTTAATGCATTCTCTGTGTATTCCCTTTGCCTCATGGGCCTGCAGCTGCCTGTGCGAGCTTATAAGTGGATTGCCTTGTATGGGTGGCCCCTTATGAGAAATAGCTGCAGAGCAGAGTCTCCTAGCACATGAGGGAAAGGGGGGGGGGGAATTTTGGCCTTTCTTGCCTGCCAGCAAGGTATTCTTAGCTGGTGTCTTAGAGAAGAGAAGGGTTTAGAACCCCACATGATAGGTGCAAATGGTGGAGTGCAAGCTTTTGTGTCTACATGTTGGTTTTATGCATTTTAAACCTGCAATGCATTGTGTTTGTCCTGTGATTTAAACCCAGGTTGGTGAATTAGCATGTGAATTAGCATGTGAATTACATGTGAATAAGCATTCCAATGCCCCAGCTCAGATATGGATGTCCTGAAAGTGAACTGACCCTGTTATTTCCTATGTCATATTCCCTTAGCGGAACTGTGACATTTCTTGTGTGTCAGTTTTAGGGGGATATTTGGGTGGAAATATAATTATTTTGGTTGCAGGAGCTGGGGGGCCAAAGTGCTGGTATTCATTTAATTTTCCCCAGCAAGCAGGCATGATTTGACGGTGCGCAGGGTGCATTATACCAGGGCTTCCCTGTGTCCCCCAGACTCCTGGATTTCAAGCCCAAATCTTCCCAAGTTATTTCCCTAATAAGTATAAGGTCCCCCAAAGTATATTCTCTGTTTCTTGCAGTTTGTTTTTCTGCCTGTTTTGCCTTGTGACTGATCCCTTAAATATAAAGGTGTATGAGGGACTTCCGGTGACGTCATCCGGTATGGCTGAGTGTTGAGAGAGCTCCGGGGACCCACGCTAATAATCAAAATAATCGGCAACTTTTCCCGAGTTTTTCCAACTTTCTCAACCATCCCCAGACGGGGAAACAGGGTGGCGATGCAGGCAAGAACCAAAAAACCCATAAACCAGAGTGTGGCGAGATATTTCCCCCCCATCGCAGAGGAGCCCCGAAGCAAGGGCCGAAATGCAAGATGGCACTGGCGCACGCGGTTCACCCGCAGAGGCGAGCAGACTTCCGCAGCCAAGGGAGAACCCCAACCCAGAGGGCCCAATCTCAAGATCCTACATGGAGGAACTCATGACAACCATGCACAATAAGTTGCACACATCGCTGCAGGAGGACCTCAAGGCGGTAGTCTCAAAACTTAAACGAGAGATCTCAGGACTGGCAGACAGAACAGCTGAGCTGGAGCTCAAGCAAGGAGAAGTCCTCCAAAGGCAAATGGAGGCAGAAGATGAGATCTTCCGCTTGGGAGAAGAGGTCGCGGGGCTTAAGGAGGAGATGGAGGATCACAAGAACCGGGACAGGAGGCAGAACCTCTGAATTCGGAACGTCCCGGAGTCGGTTCTCTCTGACCTCCTTCGGCCCTACCTGACTAAACTATTCACCTCCGTCTGCGGCGAACTGGATCAAAGAGATCTTGAAATTGACCGGGCGCATCGTGCCTTAGGACCAAGATCTGATACCCAAACAGACGGAGAGATCTGATTGTCAGATTTCATAGCTACACGACTAAGGAAAAGGTCCTAGCCGCCTGCCGAGAAATGGACACTATAACCTTCCAAGATGAAGTCCTTCAAGTATTCAATGTTTTATCTAAAATTACAATAAACAAGAGACGAGAGCTTAAACCCCTGACCCTATTCCTACGAGAGAACGGAGTAAAATACCACTGGGGGTTGCCGTTTAAGCTTATTGCCACGAAAAATGGAAAGTTTCTGGCTCTGAGGCGACCGGAGAAAATGTCCTCATTTTCCCGAGCACTGGGCCTCTCCCCCCCGCTCTCGTGGTCGGATGGTGAGCGGCCCACAAGAGACACTGAGGAGGGGGACAGATCGATCCGCGCCTCCCGGAGAATTGCCACGCAGTCTCAAGGTAGAAGCAAGTGATCCCTCCGAGCCCAACACCGCTCGAATGCGCTTGATATCCCTGGTTGGCCATTGCCACTTACCTGAGTCCCAATACTGCACACAGCCCACTATACAAGAGTCGCGAAGAGGAGCCCCAGAAGACAACAACAACACCAAGCCCAGCCGCCGTGACTGGAGGCCCCTCCATCCACTGGATCAGCTACGACCCGGAGACCAGATCCCTGCAGATGACGACAAGGGAAGCTGGACCCCCCACCCTCTCACCTGGAGACCATGGCTGCGGAGGGATGGCAGGAAGATTGAAATGGCTCACGCTAGCCTGCTCGACCCAGCCCCCCACTTCCCCTTCCCCCCCACCCCCCACGAGGATACCTCCATCACAAAGAGAGAACCGTCTGCCTGGAGAAGGCACTCCTGCCTCACCTAACGGTCTGTACAGGGTTGTCTGGGTGTAAGGGGAGGGAAGCCTCAGGCTCCGCCATCTACCTTGCTCGCAAAGGGAGGCTCAAGTCTAAACAGAGCCCGCATGCATATGACTCCTGTTTATGGTGATCACTCCATGGGTGTGGACTTATCCCCCTGAGACGATGAAATCCATTGAAATATGGGACCAGAGGCGATCGGGGACTGGTAGAGTTAACATAATTAGTTCATGGAGAAACATGAAAAACACCAATTTTTATAAAAATTGATGAATGAAAGTCCCTCTCAAATAGTGTATCAAACATGTTAGGCACATTTGGGATTTTATTGAGACCACCGGGGACTCTCTCTCCTTTCTTTGCTCAATCATATGATCCCGGGTATACATGTGTTAAAACTGCTGGTCTCTGTGACAGGCTTTTTTCTGGTGGCAGCGGTGGGATCCGATTGAGCCTATGGTATAGCATCCTGCGGGATCCTGTAGCATAGCAGGAGACTCGCAGATTCCGAGCTCCCAAAGTAAGAAGTAGCGTACACATGTTTCACAAGAGCACGAAAAAATACAGTTCCCTTTTGTCGCCTAACTTTGTGCCTGCGGGTGAACATGGATAAGCGATTGGGATGGTTCTGGTCCTGGGATCGTGCTCAGGTCATGGACTGGTGTGAAAGTTAAAAACTACCGACGGCTGGTCGGTGAAAGTTACAACTGGAGGACTTGGAATTCCATGAAGCCGGTATTGCTTTACATGAGGGCAACGATCACATACCTGCAGCAGCAGTGATCACACTTCAGCCCGGGGTGCAGGAGATTAATCCAGCCCCATAGGGAGGGTGAAGGCAATCACCGGGATAATGGTGAAGAACTGGCTCTTGAGAGTGCGGGAGGGGTAATCCCCGTGGCTACTGGACCCGCCACCCCTGGAATCAACGCATATCTTGCCTCCTGGGGAGAGAGGGCTACAGCCGATGAGAGGATTCGGATGCTGGCAGCAGTACACGGTAATGTGTCCCCTCACCCCCGCCTGAACAACAGGGAACAAGAAACCCCCCGAGTGGATCACCACAGTTTCAATAAGTTTGTGGATGGCACAGATAAAATTAACGTTTTTTTGTAACAATTTTTTTATTGGTCACAGTCATAGATAATTTTACATACTGTAGTGTCGTGGGCCCACAACATTTCTGCTCATTACTTTCAGGGAAGGACCAATAACCGTTTTCCGTTTTCAGTAGGAAAAAGAGTAAGGGGAAGAGGAGAGAGGGGGGGAGGAGACAAACATTGGAGGTGGGGAAAAAGGGGGGTATGTGGGCTTGCCCAGAGGTGTCCCCGTGTAGCTTTCCAATCATTTGGGGGTGGCTGCTAGACCTAGGTGCTTTGAATTTTTGGGGGTTTATCTCTCGATCCAGGGGTCCCATGTGTTCCAGAACTGGGGCATTTTCTTTTGCAGCATGGCCGTAAGCCTCTCCATAGTCATGACCTCATTAACCCTTCTCACTACTGTGGTTCTCGAGGGGGCCTTAATCTGTTTCCAGGCTGCCGCTATAGAGCATCTGGCAGCTGGCAGCATGGCCCTGATCAGCCGGAACATTGGTGGGGGGAGGTCGTCAATGGGTTTGCTCAGCACCATAGTCAGAGGGTCCAGGGGGAGGGGTATTCCAGTGATCTCATAGATAAGTGTCTGGATCTTGGTCCAGAACTTCTGGATCTCCGGACATGACCACCAAATGTGGGCCATGTCTCCCTTTTGACCACATCCCCTCCAGCACAGGTCCGGTGTGCCGGGGTAGACCTGGCTCAGCCTAGCCGGGGTCAGGTACCACTGGAATATAATTTTATAGATGTTTTCTTTTATTGTCGTACAAATTGAGGTTTTAGGGGCTTGCTCCCAAATATCCTCCCAGTCTTCCAGGTCTATTGGGAGACCTTGTTCGTCCGACCATTTTTGCATATAGTGGTGTTTCGGGGGGTCTGATGTTGGTTCTGTGCTTTTGTATATCTGTGATATCAGACCTCTCTGGTATATGTCTTTGAGACATAGGGTTTCAAACCGGGTCAGCGGGGGGGAATTTGGAGGTTGGAGACAGTGAGTGTAGGAAGGGCCTAAGTTGTAGGTATTGAAATAGATGAAGGTCTTGGGTCTGGAATTTGTTCTTTAATGCCTGAAAAGTTAGGATCTCTCCCTTCTGCAGTAGATCGGCAACCATCCTAATATTGTGACCCTGGAATTGGTCAAATTGTCTTGTGGAACACCCTGGCGGGTAGTTGGGGTTCCCAAAGAGTGGGGTGAGCTGGGAGGGAGAAGCTAGCAGACCATACTTCCCTTTGATTTTGAGCCATGCGTCCCACGTGCATCTCATTGCTCCGAGGCCGAACCTCTGTGGCCCACTCCCTCTCCCTCCTGTGGTCCAGAGTGCCACTTGGATGGAGTGAGGCTGTGCGTAATGTGACTCTATTGCGAGCCAACAGGCCGAGACTGGGTCGCAATTTCAAACTACAGCCTGCTTCAATTGTGCTGCGAGGTAATATCTGACTAAGTCGGGGACCCACATGCCTCCTCTTGCTCTTGAGGATAGCATCACTGACCTTGGGAGCCTAGGTCTCTTATCGTTCCAAATGAATTGGAGTATTAGTAACTGGATGTTCTTTAGAGCCGGGCGTGGCACTACGATGGGGAGGGTTTGGAAGTAATATAGTAACCGTGGGAGGACGTTCATTTTACAGACACTATTCTTCCGAACTAGGAAATTTGGTGTTTTTTCCACATTTCCAAGTCTTTTTTAATCTGGTCAAATAGGAAGGGGGGGGGGGTAATTGTGTTGATAAAGGGAGTTATACGAGTTTGAAATTTTGACCCCCAGATATTTTATATAGGTGGAGCTCCATTTGTATTTGTAGTGGGCTTGGATAAGTTTCCACGTCTGGGGTGGGAGGGAGATATTTAGGGCTTCCGATTTGTCTATGTTGACCTTATAGTCAGAGACCTGCCCAAATTGAGTCAGATGCCTTTGAAGGCTAGGAATGGAGGAAAGGGGGTCATCAAGGGTCAGAATCACATCGTCCGTAAATAGGGACATTTTGTACTCTCGGTCCGCAATTTGGATCCCCTTGATACTTTTTTTGGCTCTAATTTTGGCCGCTAGAGGTTCAATGGTTAGGGCAAATAACAAGGGGGAAAGCGGGCAGCCCTGTCTGGTCCCGTTCCTGATTTTTATTGGATCCGAGAAGCCGCCTGATAGTTTGACATACGCTGTTGGGTTTTGATAGAGGGCTCTCACTCCCTCTAGGAAAGGGCCACTGAAGCCGAACCTCAGCATTGTTTGGTCTAAAAAAGACCATTTGATTCTGTCGAACACTTTTTCAGCGTCGAGGCTCAGAATCATTGCTTTGGATCCGGTGAGATACACGTGGTCTATTATATCCACAATTTTGCGGGTGTTGTCGGAGGCCTGTCTTCCTGACACAAAACCTACTTGATCTATGTGTATGAGTCTAGGGAGAATTGGATTTAGCCTGTTTGCCAAGATCTTACTGTAGATTTTGAGATCGGTATTTAACAGGGAGATGGGCCTATAGTTACCGCAGAGGAGCGGGTCTCTACCCTCCTTGTGGATTATAGCCAGATTTGCCGCTGTAATCGTAGCGGGGATTGGTTCCCCTTGGAGGAAGGATTTGTACATATCTAATAGGTATGGGGAGAGGATTGGCATGAACATTTTATAATAAGAGTTTGAGAAACCGTCTGGGCCCGGGGTTTTGGCTAATTTGAGTGATTTAATGGCTTCAGATAGTTCCTCTTGGGAGACATTTTTATTTAACTTCTCTACCTCTTCCTGGGATAGGGTGGGCAGGTTACACTGCTCTAGATATTGTGAGATGGTATTAAGGCAAACCGGGTCCTGGGTTGGGGGGTGAAGGTTGTAAAGGTCCGAGTAAAAGTCTGCAAATTCCTGTGCTATCTCTTTTTCTATGTATGTGGTCTGTCTGTTTTGTGTCTGTATGCGGGCTATCTGAGATTTGACTCTCATGCCCCTGAGTTTTGAGGCTAGAAGCCTGTCAGCTACTGCACCGACACACTTTATTCGAGCAAATACCCAGTATGTACCTGGCAGATACCTGGAATGCGCCGCTCCTCACCTCTGACAAGCCCCGTTGCGTTTGCCTTCCCAGCCTGGGTTGATGCCTGGCTGACGGGCGGCTGATCTGTTAAATGATAATGATTAGGATTTAATAGGCTGCAATGCTTCGCGTGTCTACCAGATGGCATAAATTCATGAATTGTAATGCAGTATATATATATATACTGTGCAGTATTGCAGCCAGCGGGAATAAAATGCTTCAATCCCTGCCTGGAAAATACCTCAATGCACTCGGGCAGAAAACAGTCACAAACCTCAATACACCCGGGTATACCCGAATTCGTGGGACTAGCCGAGCTCGAATAAAGTGTGTCGCCAGTGTATATTGCCTTTATCGAAGAATTTTTGCTTCGACCACCTTAGTGCCTTCTCTACTTCCTCGAGCTGGGTCTGTTTGAGGGCAGATCTAGCTAGATTTAGTTGCTTAAGCGTTTTTTTAGATGCCGTAGTTTTATGCTGCTGTTCTAGCTTGGTGATCTTGTCTAAGATCTCTTTTTGGAGCTTAAGTTTAATTTTCTTTGTGTGTGATGCGATTGAAATCAGGTCTCCTCTGATGGAGGCTTTATGGGCCTCCCAGATCATGGCTGGGGCGGAGACTGAATCTGCATTAATTTGAAAGAACATTTATAGCTTTTGGCGGAGTACCATTTCTGTATCAGGGCCGTTTAACATGGAATCATTTAATTTCCATTTGTATTGGGTGTTTTTTTACAAAGGGTATGGATAGGGTAAGTTCAATTGGTGCATTGTCGGACCAGGTGATTGGGCCTATGTTTGACTGGGAGGACGCCTGGAAGATGTTGCTAGTACCTAGAAAATAATCGATCCTTGAGTAGGACTGATGAGGGGTGGAGAAGAAGGTATAGTCCCTCTGACCCAGGTGCTGAGCCCTCCAAATATCCACTAGTGAGTATTCCTCAATGATGTCACTAAATTTCTTAGCTTTCTTTTGGGATTGGGTGGTGTATGGAGTGGGAGAGGATGGGAGGAGGGTGGGGGCAGGGTTCGATTTTTCTAGTGCGTGAGAGGCCACCATGTTAAAGTCACCTCCGATAATCAGAGATGAGAAAGATTGCTGTTCTAGGGATTGGAGGAGTGTTCTTAGGAAAGGGATTTGGTTGTCATTGGGGGCGTAGATGTTTACAAGTGTGATTGGGGTGCCAGACAGTGTGCCCTGTAGTATCAGGAACCGACCATCGGGGTCTGGGAGTGTTTTGGATAGAACAAAAGGGACGCCATTCCGTATAAGGATGGCTACTCCTCTTTTTTAGCTTGGCGAGGATGCAAAATATGCCTGGGGGAATACATTTTTTAATGTGTTGGGTGGGGTTGGGGAATTGAAGTGAGTCTCTTGCATGAGGACAATGTCTCCCTTTGATTTCTTTAGGTCCTGAAGGACTAGCTTCCTCTTTGTTACTGAATTGAGTCCTTTGACGTTAAGTGAGATTAATTTAATGGAAGACATTGTCCCATGGGGGGTATCCCCAGAGCTCCAGGCTCTGATGCTCTTGGATTTCCCATGACAAGAGCTCGTTCTTCAGGCATAGGACATAGATCCCTAGTCAGTGTGGATGGGAAGGGATAGGATGTCTCTGGGCATCGGATTGGAGGGGGGGAAGGGTGGACACATAGGGGAAGAAAAGAACATACGGGCCTTTGTCAGGCCCAAAAAGAGTAACCTTTCTCACGACAGCGAGAAAGGTGGCGGGGTCAAACACCCCTGGAGATCCTTCCAGGACACCAAGCCTGGAATGGGAGAGAGAACCAGGGGGGATTCAGAACAATGGGAGAGGAGGGGGACAGGGGGGATTCAGTAGGGGGGTGGGTCGAGGCGGGAGGGGTTGGGGGGAGGGGGAAAGGGTTGGGGGGGAGGGGGTTGGGGAAGGGGTCGGGGGTGGGGGAAATGAGGGGATTAAAGGGTTGTGGAGGGGGGGAATGATGGTTAGTGGAGCGGGGTCTATGCGGAGTTCTAGACGGCAGTGTGCTGGAGTATCTGTCGCTGATTGTCTCGGAGTTTCTCCGCTGGGGATGCGGTGCTGCGGCGCCAGTTGCCGAGATTGGAGGTAGCAGGAACATCAGGTAGATGAGTGGTCTTGGCCTCTCTTCGGGGGGTTCCTCTGGCAGCCTTCCTCCCTCAAGTCCTCGTCGGTCCTCGGCGGGTCTGTCACGGCAGTATGGGCTGTAGGCAGGTTTCGGTGGGGAACTGGTGCTTCCGGCCCATAGCTGGAGATGAGGTTAGTTTGCTCTAGTGTTGCTTCTGGCTCGCCAGCTGTTCCAAAGCACGGGGGGTCTCAGAGGAGGTGGGTTTGTTGGCCGCTCTGGGGGGAGGCTGTTGAGTTTGTGGAGAGGGTATTCCGAGAGCCTTAAGGAAGTCCTGGATATCCTCTGGGTCCACAATGGTTAGAAAGCGTCCATTTCTGGGGACCACCAGTTTGAAGGGGAATCCCCGTCTATAGCGGATGCCTTGAGCCCTGAGTATAGTAGTTAAGGGTTTCATGGCTTTGCATTTGTTGATTGTGAAGGCGGACAGGTCATCAAAGATCTGCAGGGTGTCTTCTCCTATTTGGATGTCGCCCACCCCTCTGCTGGCCGCCATGATTCGCTCCTTTGCGGTGTAGGTATGCATTTTGACTATGATGTCTCTGCGGCGGTTGGGGTCTGGGGATTTGGGACCCAGGGCACGATGGGCGCGGTCCATCAGTAGCTCATGTTCCTGCAGATCCGGGACCAGTTTCAGAAAAATCTTGTTCAGGTAAGCTTGTATGGCGTCCGGCAGGATTGTTTCTGGCACATTCCTGATGCGGATGTTTTGTCTCCTCTGTCTATTTTCCTGGTCGTCGAGGGTGTCCCTTAGCTCGTTCACGAGGTTACCAAGCCTGTTCACCTCGTCCTCTGTTGTTGATTAAGTGTGGCAGACCTCCTCTACCTTCGCTTCTAGTGTGTCAGCGCGTGCAGTGAGGTTATCGACGTCGGATCTGAGGCCTTCTATGGCTGAAGCCAAATCTTCCTGGAACCCCCTTCTGATTTTATTAAATAGGGCCTCAAATCTTTGTGTAGTCCGTGTTCAGGTAGTTCAAATTGGATCTGCTCCGCACTTGTCCCGGCGTGGTCGGGGTCCGCGACGCCATCTTGGGTCTCGGCGGCCGGCTCCATCTGGCGTTGCGCGGGTGCAAAGAACTTAGTGACCGTGTTTTGGGTCCGCTTGTTCTTTGGCAGCATTGCACCTGCTTTGGGGGACGTCACCTGTAGTCTGACAGTCCCCTCTATTGTTTTTATTTGAGAGGGGGGGAAGGGTGAGAATTTTGCAGTCCTTTTGGGGTGTTTCTGGAGCCACTGAATAGTTATTTATTTATTTGGCTCAGTACAATTGCTGGGGAGGTAGAGGGTTGTAGCACCCTGAGGCTTAGGCAGCAGGGCCAGATTCTTGGTGATAGGGATAGCCAGCCGTATATCCCTTTAAGGGGAGATGATGCCTCCTCTAAGATGGCCGCCTCCTCCTCTGCGGCCTCGTGGGGTGACTCGCAGTTGCTTCAGCCAGGGGGTACTCTCCCCTGCCGGGATCTCCTGATGGGGTATGGAGCTTGATTTATTTTTTATTTATTTAGTTGATTCCGTCTCAGGGGGGGGGCAAGCGGAGAGATGCTGGCTAGGCTTTCCGACGGGGCCACGGGAGGCTGCAGCGAGCGCGCTATACACACAGCGGACGCGGGGGGATCCCCGAACCCTGCAGTTAGACCGGACTCCGTCGGAGCCTAGCCCCGCCGCCTCTCATACCTCCCGGCCCGCTCTTACAGAATGCTCCTCCGATTTTGCGCGTCAACCAGGTGGGGACTTCCACCGCGGGTCGGGACTCACAGGAGGCCTCCCAGAACGCCGGCAACCCGTCTCCAGAACGCAGGCAGAGGCCACCCTTGTGCCACCCCTGTGCCCAGCTAATCTTTGGGGTTCAGGTCTGTAGGGTTTTGTGGGGGATTTGTTTATTTTAGTGCTTAAGCTTAAGTTATTCATTGGAGGGGGCCCTGGAGCAAGTATCTCAGGCAGCCATTCCTCTTGACGTCACAAGAAGTCTCAATTAACGTTTTTTAAGTGACTTTTAAACCCAATGTCAAAGATACCGGATGCTGCCACGAAACTGGGTGCTGAGATTGCACCCCTTGCTGTCCGGAGTGGCCAAAAAACTCTGCAGGCTAGCCCACCAGAAGACACGGATGACTTTAAGCATGTTAAGGCAATGCTGCTGATGCAGTATGCCCTCACCCCAGAAGCTTATCGGGGAAAGTTCAGGACTGGGAAACGATACCCCAGGGAGGCCTATGTCCGGTACGGGGCCCGCATGGCATTGCAGGGGACCCAGTGGGTGGAGGGTTGTGGTGCCACTAAGTACCCCACGTTACTGGACTTAATCTTTCAAGAACAATTATTGCAGCAGTGTCCCTCGGACGTGATGGCATGGGTCTTTGACCGTAAACCTAATACTCATGTGGAAGCTGCCAGAATGGCTGATGAGTTTGTGACCAGTCATGCTTTAATGGACAAGAAAGGGACTACCAAGAAACTGGCTGTGCCAGCCAGGGTAGCCAAACAGACTTCTCAGTGGATGCACAAGCCTGCAGCTGAAGGCAGCGTCCCCAAAGCTGCAGAGTTTAAACACGAGAGGAGATGTTACTTGTGCAATAAAGTGGGTCACATCAGACCAGACTTTCCGGACCGTTTAAAGTCCAGTGGACCCCATCAGGGGCAACGTTATCCAGCTGCGAGACCTGTTGCCCGTGTGCGACTGGCACACACAGAGGAGTCAAGTTCAGCCACGGAATCAACCCACAGAAAGACGTCCATGGAGAGATCTGCACTTGCCACCCCAGGACCAGCAGTGGAGACAGAGGGACATCAGGTTGCACCGGTCGGAGTGACCATCGGAGATCGCCAAGCGGATGGCTTGCTGGACTCCGGTGCCACTGTTACCCTGGTCCAACCTGATATGGTCCGGCCAGAGGATTCACTCCTGGGCACCGGGATGCAAGTGATCATGCCAGATGGAGGACCGCGGTCTCTCCAGGTTACCCGGGTCCTCTTGGATTGCGGTGCCGGATGTGACATGAGGGAGGTGGGGGTATTGCCCGGGTTAGATGCTGAGGTCCTCCATGGCAATGACCTGGGGCACGTAACCTGTGTGTTCACATCAGAGCTCGCTTCGATTGCAGCAATTACCAGGAGTCAGTAAGCCAAGATCACAGAGGAATCATCCCCATCCCCCTGCATTTGGGACCAACCGTTCCAGAGTTCTCTTCGGAGATCAGACAGGTAAGCCAGACTGAGTTGCGACCAGGGTCTGACTTACTGTTTCCTTTACCTGTTCCCGTTCCACCTGACTTAGAGATTAAGGGTGGGTGGCCAGTATTAGGGACACAGTTTAGGGATGCGGGGAAAGCTGACCCCAGCTTAGAAGGCATGAGACTTCGGGCGTCCGAGTCTAAAGCAAGCGAGGGGTCAGAACACTTTCTGTGGCACCGTAGGCTCTTGTATAGGGAGCAAGGATATATCGGGTTTGATAGAGTCTGGTCAGGTAGAAGACAGCTAATGATACCCTGGGAGTATAGGCAGCAGTTGTTGCCGGTAGCCAACTCCATTCCACTAGCGGGGCATTAGGGGGTCAGATAAGAGCCCGGCTGTTGCAGCATTACTACTGGCCGAGGTCATCAGAGGCAGTGGCAGATTTCTGCCGCTCCTGTGATGCCTGCCAGTGAGTGGGTAAGGCGGGTGATCGTGTGAAGGCACCCCTGAACCCGTTACCGATAATTGGGGAAACCTTCCAGCGGGTAGCTATGGACATAGTGGGACCCCTCATGACCCCAGCTGGATAGGCAAGCGTTACATACACACGGTGGTGGATTTTGCCACCCAGTACCCTGAGGCTGTAGCACTTGCCACCATCGATGCTAGGGCAGTAGCTATGGCATTGTTAGTCATCTTCACTAGGGTAGGTTTCCCTAGCAACATTCTAACCGATCAAGGGTCACAATTCATAAGTGAATTGTCACAGTGTCTCTGGGATGCGTGCGGGGTGAAGCACCAGCGTACGATCCCTTATCACCCCCAAACGAACGGACTATGTGAAAGGTTCAATGGTACCCTAAAGCAGATGCTGCAAGCTTTTATAGAGCAGAGGGGAAAGACTGGGAGATTCACCTGCAGCACTTGTTGTTTGCATACCTAGAAGTACCACAAGAATCTATCGGCTTTTCAACCTTCGAGCTGCTATATGGTCACAGGGTATGGGGACCTCTCAACTTATTCTGTGAGGGATGGGAAGGGGAGACTACCAATGCTGGTGCTTCTGTGCTTCTGTGCTTCAGTACGTGGTAGATCTCCAAGACCGGTTAGAAATGCTCATGGGTTTGGCACAGGACAACCTTAGGGATGCTCAGACCAAGCAGAAGACTTGGTATGATCAGAATGCCCATACTAGATCATTCATCCCAGGTCAGCAAGTACTTGTTCTGAAGCCCACTCGGGAGAACAAATTAATGGCTGCCTGGTCTGGACCGAACAAGCTTATCAGAAAGATGAATGAGTGCAACTATGTTGTACAGTTAGGTGACACACCTCCCGCCGGAGGTAGGAACGATGCACCGCCGTATGAAGAAATCGCTGAAACGGCTGAAGTGGTGACTGAAAATGTTTATTGTAGCATCATGGTAAAAATCTGGCGGATCCTCTGACGCGTTTCAGCCACAGCGGGCCTTTGTCAAAGAGTGATCCGCCAGTGAACAGGTAGCCCTAATAAGGAGTGTCAAATCCAAAACACCTGTGAGATCTGATCACCACAAGATGATCAGCAGGTATCGGGAGTGATATCACCATGTTAGGAGACAGACATACATAAATAAGATACAGCCAGGTTCATATACAATGTACTCAATATATGTTTCAAATAGACATATATATAACAAAAACCTGAACTGATGATAGTTAAAATAAATTGTCAAAGCCAGAGAATACCACTGATATGCTTAGAAACATTAAAAGTATCATATGCAAAAATCCATAGATCAGTGTGCTGTATAATGAATAGCCAAACAACAGTGGACAAAAAATAGAAATATTAAACTATAATCTAACCATCAGAAATGAATAAACTAAACCACAAAAAGAAGAAAGAAAAGGAGAGAAGAGGAAAGAAAGAAGGGGGGGGGCGGGGGAGAGGGGAGGGAGGGAAGAGGGGGAAGGGGGGAAGAGAGAAGGGGGGGGGGGGTAAAGGGAAAGAAAGAAAAAGGGAAGGGAAAAGGAAGAGTAGGGAGACACAGAAAGCAAAAGGAATAAAGAATGGAAAAAACATATGAATCAGTCCTGGAGGAAATGTTGAAGTTCCCAGTCAATGTTTAATCCATGTGGGTGGAGTGTATGGAGAGAGAAAATCCAGTGCATTTCCCTTCTATTTAAAAGTTGGAGTCTATCTCCACCTCTAACATTAATGGGCACATGTTCAATACCAATAAATTTAAAATTGGTCATACCACCCTGTGGGCACTCTGTGAAGTGCCTAGACACTGGGTGTGTAACATCTTGTTTAACAATCAATCTAGCATGTTCAGAAATTCTTATATTCAATGACCTGATGGTCCTGCCGACGTATTTCTTATTACATCCACATGTAATGACATATATTACATAACTTGTATGACAGTTAATAAAAGTCTTAATTCTATACCGATCTTTGGGATACAAAGTATGCAGTCTTTTTGTAGGTTCTGCGAATCGACACCATTTACAGAAACCGCATTTGTGAAATCCTTTGGGAATATTGCCCAGGGGTTTTTGATGTCTAGATTGAAAGAGACTTCTGGAAACTGAAGTGGCCAATGTATTCGCCTTTTTAAATGCGAATCTAGGACCGCATTTAGTGATAGAATCTAAATCAGAATCTAGTTTCAGAACGTCCCAATGCTTATAAACAATTGTACGTATCTGCTGTGCTTGTTTGTTAAATTTTGTAACAAACAAAGGATTATCCTGAACCTTATTCCGCTTCCGTTTCTTGTAATGAACTAAGTCAGTACGGTCCATAGATTCAGCATTAGCATAGACTGCATGTACATCATCTGAAGAGTAACCTCTTGTCAAAAAATTTGAACTAAGTTCTTTTGAATGTTTCACAAAAGAATCTTTATTAGAACTCAATCTTCTATATCTTAGAAATTGGCCCTTGGGTATTTGCCGAATGAGGGATCTAGGATGACTGCTTTTAGCATGTAAATAGGAATTCCTGGAATGGGGCTTGGTAAAAATATCGGTTTGTATAATCATGTCAGGATCACCATGGAGTGTCACGTCAAGATAATTGATCGAATGTGTATCGGTGTGAAACGTAAATTTAAGATTAATATCATTGGTGTTAAGATTGTGAATAAAAGAGTGTAAACTATCCAAATCACGTGCCAAATAAAAATCAGGTCATCAATGTATCTTTTGTAGAAAATAATATTAGAACGAGAGATATTAGTGTTACCAAAAATGTGGACAGATTCCCATAAACCCATAAATAAATTGGCATATGAAGGAGCAAAAGAAGTCCCCATAGCCGTGCCCCGTTTTTGAAGATAGAATTGTGAATCGAATAGAAAATAATTATGTGTAAGTAAAAACAAAATAGAATCAGTGATAAATGAAATCTGTGCTATAGAAAGTGAGAAAGATTCAAGAAAGTGATAAATGGCCCTTAGACCGTGCTGATGTTCAATGATAGTATAAAGAGACGTGACATCCATGGTGACCCATCTATATCCCTCTCTCCAGGTAATGTCTCTCAATGCGACTAATAAAGCTGTAGTATCCTGAATATAGGATGGCAGAGTTTGTACTATTGGTTGAAGAAACCAGTCAACGTACCGGGAAACACCATCTCCCAAAGATCCAATGCTGGAGACGATGGGTCGCCCAGGGGGGTTCTCCAGAGATTTATGGATCTTTGGTAGATGATGAAACACCGGCACAACAGGATGTTCACAATTTAGAAATTGTCTTTCTTTCATACTCAGAACATAAAGTATATCCCCCAGTTCCAACAGATTCTGTCATTTTTTAATATAAATCATAGTGGGGTTTGTCTTCAATCGTAGATAGAAATTCGTATCGCTTAACAATCTTAAGGCTTCTTCTTTGTATTTAAGGGACGATTGGACCACAATGGCGCCCCCTTTATCTTCATTTTTTATGATGATTGTATCATCATGTCTTAAAATATCAAGGTCAATCCTCTCCTGCTTAGTGAGATTGTCATATATGGGGGATGAAAAGTAAAACCCTCAGCCAAGATCCTGAGGTCCCTGTCAACCAACTTCTCAAAGGTGGATATACAGGGACCCTTGGAACTGTTAGGAATAAATAATGACTTTCTCTTAAGACCGGAGTCTACATGACCAAAAAACGGGGAGTCCCGTGTGGCCTCAGTACATCCCTCTTGGTAGAGAGAATCCATCTCAAGATTGAAGACATTTTCCCTAAAGGAACATACATTTGAATGTGTCGGTTCATCATCAGTGTCATATATATCAGTATCAACAGTATTAACATCAACATTATCTTTTTTTGAAAACAATTTCTTAAGTGCTAGTTTCCTAGTGTATTTTTGAAGATCAATGATTGTAGAGAATAGATCAAAGTCTTCAAGAGTAAAGTCTGTTGTGGTGTAAGGATTGTGTATCTGAGATGTTAATAACATTATTTTTGGTAGGGTCTAGAAGTATTTCTTTCTCTTGCTGTCGGAGCCAGTGAGTCTCCCTGTTCTTCTTCCCCCTTCTGCACTTCTTCCATTTTTTGCCTGTGTGTTAGTTGTATTTGGAGGGGGTATAGGCGGGTCATCACGTGAGCTCGTCATATAACTTTTATTGAAAAAAACACGCTCAAAATCTTTGTTATCTTGGTATCCATGTTTAGAAAAGGACACTGACGGTCTATCAGTTGTATCTGATGAGTCAGTATCAAAACTAGACCTGCGTTCTGAATGTGGTGATTTCAAAATAGATTTTGTATTTGATCTTTGATCGACATTTTCTTTATCATGTGCCCATTTGTGAGATGTAGAGTGAGAGGGATTCCTAGATCTATTAAAGACCCGTGTAGAAATTTGTCTTTCCCAGAAGTAGACCTGATTTTTCTCATAATCAGTTCTATCTCTTGAGAATTTTTCTTGTTTTTTCAAAATAACCCCTTTCTCCATTTTCTCAATATTTTGAAGTAAAATCTTATCGTTGTGAGGGAATTGTTCCATGGAACTAAATTTGCTAAGTTCAGTTTTCAGAGTGTTAATTTCTATCGCTAAGATCGCCTTATCACTAATTTTTGTGCGTATTATAAGCTCCATGAGCTGCATTGAACTCTCATCCAAAAAATTTATCCAATGGAGTTCAAACTCCTTACTGGTGAACCCAAAGGAGGGCATCTTTTTCATGAGTAAGCCCCTGGGGATATGTTTCACCTTTAAGTAGTTTTCTAGTGTTGTTATATCCCAAAAGAGTCTTACTGTATATCTTGTGTAAGTAACCTTTCCAATCTAATGAAATGGTCTATAAGATCCGAGGGGCTATCACATGTGATATTCTTAATTACTTCATCAAAAACCCTTAAAGCTTTTTTCAACCTCTCCGAGTTGTTCCCACAGTCCTGAACATATGTAGTGGCTTGTTCAGCCACTGTTTCGTGCTCTTCATCCATTATCAGAAATTATATCAATCAAAAATTGAAAAAATGGGATAATTGCTCAGTTGCTAAAAATATATTATATATATATAGTATTAACAGTCACCACCAGCCTTAATGCGATATATAGACTCTCAAACAAGATATCTGATCAAAAGTCAATAAGTAGGTAAGTAACACATTCTTCTTTGAGTCCTGGAGACTCTGTGCAGCCTGAACAACTCAAGCAAGTATATACTGGGTAACCGATGGGTTAACCACTCAGGCGCTCCAAGAGTCAATAAGGTAGCTGTGTCCTGCTCAGAAAATAAAGTCACGGCTA
The DNA here is from genome assembly GCF_040206685.1 of Ascaphus truei. Lineage (NCBI taxonomy): Eukaryota > Metazoa > Chordata > Amphibia > Anura > Ascaphidae > Ascaphus > Ascaphus truei. The sequence continues at coordinate 296,883,033 of NC_134484.1, forward strand.
ATCTCCAAAGTAAACCTGCGAGCAAAAAACTCTCCTAGCGGTTAGCTCATCATGGAGCACATATAGCATTGAATATGAAGACTCACGGTTACTGGAGCAGATGAAGCCGGACAAATGAATGAAAATAAGCCGTAAACAGTCAACCTGCAACCACCAGGGAACTCCTCTGTGTCGGTGGTGGGTCTATGACCCGCAGTTGCTGAGCGGTCAGCTGACACCACGACCCGGCGTGCTACCGATGATGTGCTGGAACAGGTGACACACCTCCCGCCGGAGGTAGGAACGATGCACCGCCGTAGGAAGAAATCGCTGAAACGGCTGAAGTGGTGACTGAAAAAGTTTATTGTAGCATCATGGTAAAAATCTGGCGGATCCTCTGACGCATTTCAGCCGCAGCGGGCCTTTGTCAAAGAGTGATCCTCCAGTGAACAAGTAGCCCTAATAAGGAGTGTCAAATCCAAAACACCTGTGAGATCTGATCACCACAAGATGATCAGCAGGTATCGGGAATGACATCAACATGTTAGGAGACAGATATACATAAATAAGATACAGCAAGGTTCATATACAATGTACTCAATATATGTTTCAAATAGACATATATATATAACAAAAACCTGAACTGATGATAGTTAAAATAAATTGTCAAAGCCAGAGAATACCACTGATATGCTTAGAAACATTAAAAGTATCATATGCAAAAATCCATAGATCAGTGTGCCAATAATAAAGGTTTTATGCCCAGCTAGGTACCCTAAGCCATATGGGGGAGTTTGAAGTGTCAGTTCTGCAACCCAGTTATGGCATGTACACTGTATTTCAATAAAGATGTGTGTGTGTGTTTTACTGTTCCAGGAGTGCCAACCAGTGGAGATTCACAAGGCATGAGCTTCAGGGATGATTTTAGGGTAAAATGTTGTCAGGGTGTGTTTAGGTAGAAGAGGGCCCGACTTGCTGGTTACCCCAAAACATGTACCCAGGAATGCTACCAGATCCCTGGAGACATGAAGACACAGACCACCTGACAAAATCCTCCCTAGGAAGCAGTTTGCAGCTCATTGCCAGATTTCCCTGCTTCAGCACAGACCAGAACAGTAAAACCGGGCAGGGGGAAATCACATTATTGGGTCCCCCGATATATGCCCAAAGCTCCAGAACTCAGTATAGGGGTTAGGTATCTTTCCCACCAGGTATAAGGTGGCGAGAGGAAAAATGTTTATTAAGTTCAGCGCTTGAGGAATAAAAGCGGCTGTGTGCTAGCTTTGGTTAGAAAACTCCTAGCATGCTGAAACTTGCTGTGCTCGTAGTTCAGGGAGAAACATGGAAAACACCAGTTTTTATAAAAATTGATGAATGAAAGTCCCCCTCAACTTGTGTATCAAACATTTTAGGCACATTTGGGCTTTCTTTCAGACCACCGGGGACCAGAAATTACTAGTTTATTGTAGCCCCCACTTAGTATGCGTTTAGTGACTCACTAAATGAGCTGAGGAGGTGCAGCTCCGGACTTCTAAGACATCCCGCTGGCTTGGAGTCACAATGTCTGTAAAAGCCCGGAGTTGAAAAGGCTCAGTATTCTCAAGGTGTTAGTTGGGGAGGGGTTCCTCAAGTACCCCCATCCTAGTGTGAAGTCCGGTCAGTTTGACAAATGGAGGCCAGCCCAGACTTAGTGTAGCCAGGTAGAGGGGCTGGGTCTCATATGCTAAGGAGCAAAGGTGCTAGGTTGGCTCATGCTTTTAGCAGAATTAGAAGCCACCTCTGCCAGGTTTTCAAAGTATTGGCAACTCCAGGATAGGTGGGAAAACTTATTCCCACGGAGAGATTGGCTGCACTGGTTAGAGATAGGGATTTAAACTCTATAAGAATTGCTGCAGCCCATCGGGAATCAGATTCATCTAAGGATTAGTATCAGTGTTGATCAAAGAGATTTGATCAGAAAAGAAACCCCTGAATTTCAGCACTCAGTTGTCACATATATTATAATGGACACAATGGTCCTGCAGTTATGTACTGCTTGTCAGTAAGGTTTATTCCAAACACCGGGGTTAAACCCAAAAAATAATAAAATTTTATTACTTCTACATAGAGAATTAAAATCACAGATACATAATTAAAAATCCCTTTCAGTTTGTGGCTGATATGTACAGGTATTGTAAGGTAAGTACTATTGACTATTAAATACTCTGACTTATCTTGACATCCAAAAATCACAGTTGTTGTAAGTACTATTGACTCTATCGTATGGCAGGTGTTTGATCGTTTGAATAGTATAAAGTATATATCCAGTAATGAGGTGATACACAAGTGTATGGTATAGCGGATCTATACAACAGCTATATACCGCTGATCCCTCTATATGATCACAGGATAAATACCTGTAGGGTGTATATATCAGTTGTATTGGCAGAGGTCTAGATAAGACAGAATATCACACTATATCACTCTCTAATACATAGCTACCAATTGTGCCCTGTGGCCTCAAAATACCCTAGTCGCTCAGGACAGTTCGTGTCTAGTTCTTAGGTATAAACTGCACAATGACATAAATCATATCCTGGGCTCAGACTGGTATAATAGTATAACCCGGTCTCACTAAAACAGTTCGTTGCTTGGTTATATAGACAGGTCTGGTTGATGTAGTACATGCACAGAGCTCATTAGTTAGCCCTGAGGGATGTCGCCCCGCGATACCGTCACTGAAATGACGTAGTATATCCCACAGATCATATATACGGAACAACGCAAAAATTGTCTAAATGCTGGTAGAGTCAGAGCAGCAAAACACATTAGATCACGTTAGTGTATAAATCTCTCGCTCTGTCTTAACTACCGCTTAGACCGTCTATCCGTTTGATCTAAACAGTGGGTAATTGTAGCAGAATGGATAAGGTGAGGAAAATAGCTGTCGTCATGTATAGCATATATTAACCAAGATTGTATACAGTGTAATGCTATGGCATCGTATAGTATAGTGCTATAGTAGAGAACTGCGTGTATAGGGTGTACGAGAGAGTATTTAGGTAGCTTGCTCTGCGTGTGATACAAGCCTGCTCGTAGATAGAACTGCTGGATGTCGCCACTTGATGACGTCACTGACGTGACGTCCTACGTCCCGACGCACGTTTCACGTGTCCACCACGCTTCATCAGGGGGAGGAGGGATAAGGAATGGATGACCCTGGTGCAGGGTTTATATAGTCACTGACAGGTAAAGCTAATTAAGTCCAATTGTTGTCATTGGTGAAATCTTAATTAGATGTGTTCGTGTCCAAACAGGAGGAGGATCGAACTTGAGGGTGTATATGCTCTCATAGCCTCTGGAACTTCCCTGCGGCTGCATGTAGTGTTGTGATAAATGGTAGATTCGAATAAGTAGTATGTGGCTGTTGTGTACCTTATGTTATGAATAAAATGAATAAATGATTCCATCTTGATTCAATTTCTTGTTGTACTGTTGTTAATATTTAATTAGATGTTATAAATGTGTATACTATAAACGAAGATAGTAGCTGCTTATCCTTGAATGAATAGGTAATCATTATACCAATTTGGATATGCATAGGTTTATATGATGCTACTAGGGAGCTAATGTCAAGTATAGACCAAGTCACCCATTGAAGGGCCAAAATCAAAAAATACATAAGTAGTAGGAGATATTGAGATATAGAAGGTAAGTATGTGAAAATTACAATGTACTTATAATTGTATAGGTGTGGTGATGTAGGATTGTTTATAGAATATATAAAGCCTGCCCTTAGTGGTCAATGCAGGTACGTTAAAATGAAAATTTACTCTATAATGTGTTATGTGTAATATACTGTGTAGGAATGAGTGTTGAAATCATAAACAAGTCAGTATATGAAATAATATCATATACATACATATAAAGAATAATTAAATATATAGAAATATATGACGAACAAGGCAGTGAAGTGAAGACTTATCTTGCATATGACCAGTACTGTATGTAATAATCACCAAATATAAGGTCATGGACAAAAAACAATCCATAAATGTGTGATATTAGTGATGTGTAATATAAAAAGTGAAGTGATGTAGGATTGTGTATAGAATCTATAAAACCTGCCCCAAATGGTCAATACAGGTATAGTATGAACTGAACATTACATCTATAGTGTGTAATGTGTAATGTACTGTGTAGGAGTGAGACTTTAGGATGAATCAGAGCCATAAGTGTGCATAGTAATCATAAAATACTTGTATTTCAGAAAGAAAGAAGTCTAAAGGTAAAGGACCCATCTTTTGTATCCTATAATTAGTCCTTCTTGACAGAGTTGGAGATTAGTTCAAGTTAGAGTTAGGAGTAGATTCACTGTAAACAAAATGATGAGATTCCTCGTAACAGTCAGTATCTACTTATACTACCATGTATGTATGCAGGTTGTCATTGAATAAACGGGGAGAAGATAAATCCTTCATTTAGTCCCTTTGGTGTCATAGTTTGAAGTTGGAAAATCCAGCAACTTTCTTGTTGTAGGAGTCGTTGGTCCCAATTGCCACCTCTTTGGTCTCTTGGTATGTATTCAATTCCACAAAAGTGCATGACTTTCGTGTCGCCTTTGTGTAGTTCAATAACATGTCTCGCGACTGTGGTGTCTGTAGCGTTGCGAACGCTACCAATGTGTTCTAAAATTCTCGTTTTGAGGGGTCTGTGAGTTTTCCCCACATATTTGACACCACAGTCGCATGTCATCAGGTAGATCGTTCCACAGGTGAGGCAATTGATGAAATCTTTTATTTTATACTTCACATTTGTCTCTGAATTGTTAAATTCTTTTGTGACTGTCATAAAGGGGCAAGCTTTGCATCTTGCGCATGGAAAAGAACCACATGGTTTTGGGCCTAGCCAGGTCTTAATTTGATTCTTTTCGAGATGGCTATGTACCAACCTAGCCTGAGACTATAGGTCTTCCTGGTGGCGGTCTCTTGTCTTTATGAATCTTGGGCAAGTGGTAGAAGGTGGCAAGTCTAGGAGTCTTAGGCATCATAAAGTTATACTCTTTCTTATTTATGAGTTTCTCTTCTAAGCCTAGGTCTAGTATCTGTTTGAGTTCTTTCAGATACGATAGAGTAGGATCTGAGCGCAAGATAGAGTAGCATTGTCTATCAGAGAGGAGGCGTTTGCTTTCTAGTATATAGTCATCCTCATTGAGAATGACAATGTTTCCCCATTTATCAGAGGGTTTGACTACAATCGTTTTATCTGTCTCTAGATCTCTTAGGGCTGTTCTTTCTCGAAAAGTCAAATTTTGTGGTCTTTTGATGCTTTTAAGTTTGGTCAAGTCTTGGGTAACAAGTTGACTGAAAACGTTTACACTGGGGCATACTTCCATAGGCGGTGTGAATTTAGATTTTAATTTGAGATCTGTGAAGGGACCTTCCCCTGGAGATCTGGTGCTTTCTTCTTCTAGTCCCTCTAGATTGTCTAAATTGTGAAGGTCTTGGGTATCTAGGAATTCAAGGGGAGTGTTGGCAGTTTGCCATTGTTGTCTTTTTTTTTTTTAAATTATGTAACAATAGCTTTCGACAAAATAAATTGAGGTCTTTTATGCAGTCGAATAGATCTATTTGGCTAGTTGGGCAAAAGGATAAACCATTTGTCAAGACGTCAATGTGGTTGGAGTTCAGTATTTTACTAGATAAATTAATTATCTGTGTCGTCTTGTCTTTCCCCGTGAGTTCTTTCTCCTCGATGGTTCCTGATATGCCCATCTCTCCCGATCCCTTAGATCTCTTTGGTAATTTCCCCTTTCCCCTCCTTGTTTTCCTCTTGTAGTTGGAATAGGGAAGAGGCCTGTGTTCTCTAAAAAAGAGTGGCTTGATCTTTGTGGTAGGGGGAAAGGAGTGTCTATGTCAGTAGTGGGGGCTTCACGTGTTAGTGCTCCAGTGTCTTGTTCTGGATCACTGGCTGAGGTTTCCCAGTCTGTTGTGGACTCTTGTGTTTTTGAATGCGTTTTTTTAGACTGGAATCTGGTTTTAAATCTGAAAATGTTTCCCTCTTTCAAGTCGTTATAATCCCTGATGAATTTCAGCTGTTTTCTCTCTTTGAGATCTTTAGTAAATTTGTCGATATTGGATTTTAATTTATCTTCTAATTCTACAAAGAGAGTGTTAGGTTGCCATTTGGGTATATCTGCTCTTAGGGTAACAATCTCAGCTTTGACTATATTTAATCTCTTGGTCTCATATTCAACAAGTAGGTGCATGAGTTGTGACGAGCATTGGAGTAGAATTTTTTGCCATTTGGCAATAAAATCTGTGTCTGTAATCTGGTGCGATGGGGGGAGCTTTACTCTGAGTCCCCTTGGGACAAGTTCAGTTTTTAGGTAATTTTCCAAGCTAGCCACCTCCCACCAGATTTTAGCTCTTGACGTGTATACCCTATTTAGTTCTCTAAAGTAGCTATTGATGTCTGCTGATGTACCTTCTTCATCAGGTTTATATGTAGTGGAAAATATTTCCAGGGCCTCATTGAGCCAGTGGTCAATGTCTTGTCCCTCTGTCAAGAAGTTTGTCATATCGTCAGAGATAAAGTAAAGAAAAAAAGTCTTAATAATAATGTGGACACCCTAGTTGTATAAATCAATACTAGATCGTATGGGAGCTGGTCACACAATACAGAACAGTAGCTGTTCTAGAACTCACATAGAATAGGTGAGTGAGACCGCAATCACCTTATATATAAGTAGGTTTACACTGTAGATGACAGGTGCTGCAAGGGGTATAGTACAACAGTAGTATCAGTGTTGATCAAAGAGATTTGATCAGAAAAGAAACCCCTTAATTTCAGCACTCAGTTGTCACATATATTATAATGGACACAATGGTCCTGCAGTTATGTACTGCTTGTCAGTAAGGTTTATTCCAAACACCGGGGTTAAACCCAAAAAATAATAAAATTTTATTACTTCTACATAGAGAATTAAAATCACAGATACATAATTAAAAATCCCTTTCAGTTTGTGGCTGATATGTACAGGTATTGTAAGGTAAGTACTATTGACTATTAAATACTCTGACTTATCTTGACATCCAAAAATCACAGTTGTTGTAAGTACTATTGACTCTATCGTATGGCAGGTGTTTGATCTTTTAAATAGTATAAAGTATATATCCAGTAATGAGGTGATACACAAGTGTATGGTATAGCGGATCTATACAACAGCTATATACCGCTGATCCCTCTATATGATCACAGGATAAATACCTGTAGGGTGTATATATCAGTTGTATTGGCAGAGGTCTAGATAAGACAGAATATCACACTATATCACTCTCTAATACATAGCTACCAATTGTGCCCTGTGGCCTCAAAATACCCTAGTCGCTCAGGACAGTTCGTGTCTAGTTCTTAGGTATAAACTGCACAATGACATAAATCATATCCTGGGCTCAGACTGGTATAATAGTATAATCCGGTCTCACTAAAACAGTTCGTTGCTTGGTTATATAGACAGGTCTGGTTGATGTAGTACATGAACAGAGCTCATTAGTTAGCCCTGAGGGATGTCGCCCCGCGATACCGTCACTGAAATGACGTAGTATATCCCACAGATCATATATACGGAACGACGCAAAAATTGTCTAAATGCTGGTAGAGTCAGAGCAGCAAAACACATTAGATCACGTTAGTGTATAAATCTCTCGCTCTGTCTTAACTACCGCTTAGACCGTCTATCCGTTTGATCTAAACAGTGGGTAATTGTAGCAGAATGGATAAGGTGAGGAAAATAGCTGTCGTCATGTATAGCATATATTAACCAAGATTGTATACAGTGTAATGCTATGGCATCGTATAGTATAGTGCTATAGTAGAGAACTGCGTGTATAGGGTGTACGAGAGAGTATTTAGGTAGCTTGCTCTGCGTGTGATACAAGCCTGCTCGTAGATAGAACTGCTGGATGTTGCCACTCGATGACGTCACTCGAAGCTAATTAAGTCCAATTGTTGTCATTGGTGAAATCTTAATTAGATGTGTTCGTGTCCAAACAGGAGGAGGATCGAACTTGAGGGTGTATATGCTCTCATAGCCTCTGGAACTTCCCTGCGGCTGCATGTAGTGTTGTGATAAATGGTAGATTCGAATAAGTAGTATGTGGCTGTTGTGTACCTTATGTTATGAATAAAATGAATAAATGATTCCATCTTGATTCAATTTCTTGTTGTACTGTTGTTAATATTTAATTAGATGTTAGCAATGTGTATACTATAAACGAAGATAGTAGCTGCTTATCCTTGAATGAATAGGTAATCATTATACCAATTTGGATATGCATAGGTTTATATGATGCTACTAGGGAGCTAATGTCAAGTATAGACCAAGTCACCCATTGAAGGGCCAAAATCAAAAAATACATAAGTAGTAGGAGATATTGAGATATAGAAGGTAAGTATGTGAAAATTACAATGTACTTATAATTGTATAGGTGTGGTGATGTAGGATTGTTTATAGAATATATAAAGCCTGCCCTTAGTGGTCAATGCAGGTACGTTAAAATGAAAATTTACTCTATAATGTGTTATGTGTAATATACTGTGTAGGAATGAGTGTTGAAATCATAAACAAGTCAGTATATGAAATAATATCATATACATACATATAAAGAATAATTAAATATATAGAAATATATGACGAACAAGGCAGTGAAGTGAAGACTTAACTTGCATATGACCAGTATGTAATAATCACCAAATATAAGGTCATGGACAAAAAACAATCCATAAATGTGTGATATTAGTGATGTGTAATATAAAAAGTGAAGTGATGTAGGATTGTGTATAGTATCTATAAAACCTGCCCCAAATGGTCAATACAGGTATAGTATGAACTGAACATTACATCTATAGTGTGTAATGTGTAATGTACTGTGTAGGAGTGAGTCTTTAGGATGAATCAGAGCCATAAGTGTGCATAGTAATCATAAAATACTTGTATTTCAGAAAGAAAGAAGTCTAAAGGTAAAGAACCCATCTTTTGTATCTTATAATTAGTCCTTCTTGACAGAGTTGGAGATTAGTTCAAGTTAGAGTTAGGAGTAGATTCACTGTAAACAAAATGATGAGATTCCTCGTAACAGTCAGTATCTACTTATACTACCATGTATGTATGCAAGTTGTCATTGAATAAACGGGGAGAAGATAAATCCTTCATTTAGTCCCTTTGGTGTCATAGTTTGAAGTTGGAAAATCCAGCGACTTTCTTGTTGTAGGAGTCGTTGGTCCCAATTGCCACCTCTTTGGTCTCTTGGTATGTACTGCTGCGGCCGAGTTTATTCGAGCATTTGCCCGTTCTCGGCCGCAGCAGTAACCTGGCGCGCGCCGGAGGGTGCCGGGCGCGCGCCGAAGCAGCGGAGTAGAGGCCCGCCGATCGGGGCTTCCCCCTCTCCTCTCCGGGTCCGCCGGGTCCCCCGGAACCCCCTACCGCCGTCCCCCACATCGCGGGACACCAGGGCTCCCTCGGGGAGCCCAGGACGCACGTGCAGGGGGCGCAGGCACCCGATGACGCGTGACCGCGCATCGGTGACGCGCGGCACGCCGAGGGGATGCCACTAGCAAGCCGGGAAATCTCCCGGCTTGCGGAACTGGCCGCACTTTAATAAAGTGTGTCGCCAGTGTATTCAATTCCACAAAAGTGCATGACTTTCGTGTCGCCTTTGTGTAGTTCAATAACATGTCTCGCGACTGTGGTGTCTGTAGCGTTGCGAACGCTACCAATGTGTTCTAAAATTCTCGTTTTGAGGGGTCTGTGAGTTTTCCCCACATATTTGACACCACAGTCGCATGTCATCAGGTAGATCGTTCCACAGGTGAGGCAATTGATGAAATCTTTTATTTTATACTTCACATTTGTCTCTGAATTGTTAAATTCTTTTGTGACTGTCATAAAGGGGCAAGCTTTGCATCTTGCGCATGGAAAAGAACCACATGGTTTTGGGCCTAGCCAGGTCTTAATTTGATTCTTTTCGAGATGACTATGTACCAACCTATCCTGGATGTTCCTATTGCGTCTATATCCTGTGGTAGGTCTATCTTTCAGGACTTTACATAAGTCAGGGTCTCCCAGTAAGATGTGCCAGTGTTTGTGGAGAATGTTTTTAGTCTGTTGTGATTGACTATTGTATGTCGATATACTGCACCGACACACTTTATTCGAGCAAATACCCAGTATGTACCTGGCAGATACCTGAAATGCGCCGCTCCACACCTCTGACAAGCCCCGTTGTGTTTGCCTTCCCAGCCTGGGTTCATGCCTGGCTGACGGGCGGCTGATCTGTTAAATGATAATGATTAGGATTTAATAGGCTGCAATGCTTCGCGTGTCTACCAGATGGCATAAATTCATGAATTGTAATGCAGTATATATATATATATATATATATATATATATATATATATATATATACTGTGCAGTATTGCAGCCAGCAGGAATAAAATGCTACAATCCCTGCCTGGAAAATAACCCAATGCACTCGGGCAGAAAACAGTCACAAACCTCAATACACCCGGGTATACCCGAATTCGTGGGACTAGCCTAGCTCGAATAAAGTGTGTCGCCAGTGTAAATCTAATAATGTTATCTTGAGGTTTAGTCTGTTTGGGTACTAAGAGTTCATCTCTTGATGTTGTAAGTGCCTTGTAGTATGCCTGTTTTATAAGTTTTTTCTTGTAACCTCTTGCTAGAAATCTATTCGACATATCTCCAGCTTGTCTGGTATATTCTTGAGTAGAGGAGCAGTTTCGTCGCAATCTCAGAAATTGCCCTGCAGGGATATTGTCAGTCACATGTTTGGGATGGTGGCTGTTGGCTTTAAGTAGACTGTTGGTCGAGGTTGGCTTTCGAAATATGCTCGTTTCAACAGTATCTTTGTCAGTCTTAGATATGGTGATGTCCAAAAATTCGATTTTGGCTTTGTCACATTGACTCGTCAATTTTAGATTAAAATTGTTGGTGTTTAGACTGTCAATTAAGGCATGTAGTAATGTCTCTGTGCCCTTCCATATCATAAGAATGTGCCCTTCCATATCATAAGAATGTCGTCAATGTATTTTATTCATAACATAAGGTACACAACAGCCACATACTACTTATTCGAATCTACCATTTATCACAACACTACATGCAGCCGCAGGGAAGTTCCAGAGGCTATGAGAGCATATACACCCTCAAGTTCGATCCTCCTCCTGTTTGGACACGAACACATCTAATTAAGATTTCACCAATGACAACAATTGGACTTAATTAGCTTTACCTGTCAGTGACTATATAAACCCTGCACCAGGGTCATCCATTCCTTATCCCTCCTCCCCCTGATGAAGCGTGGTGGACACGTGAAACGTGCGTCGGGACGTAGGACGTCACGTCAGTGACGTCATCGAGTGGCGACATCCAGCAGTTCTATCTACGAGCAGGCTTGTATCACACGCAGAGCAAGCTACCTAAATACTCTCTCGTACACCCTATACACGCAGTTCTCTACTATAGCACTATACTATACGATGCCATAGCATTACACTGTATACAATCTTGGTTAATATATGCTATACATGACGACAGCTATTTTCCTCACCTTATCCATTCTGCTACAATTACCCACTGTTTAGATCAAACGGATAGACGGTCTAAGCGGTAGTTAAGACAGAGCGAGAGATTTATACACTAACGTGATCTAATGTGTTTTGCTGCTCTGACTCTACCAGCATTTAGACAATTTTTGCGTCGTTCCGTATATATGATCTGTGGGATATACTACGTCATTTCAGTGACGGTATTGCGGGGCGACATCCCTCAGGGCTTACTAATGAGCTCTGTTCATGTACTACATCAACCAGACCTGTCTATATAACCAAGCAACGAACTGTTTTAGTGAGACCGGGTTATACTATTATACCAGTCTGAGCCCAGGATATGATTTATGTCATTGTGCAGTTTATACCTAAGAACTAGACACGAACTGTCCTGAGCGACTAGGGTATTTTGAGGCCACAGGGCACAATTGGTAGCTATGTATTAGAGAGTGATATAGTGTGATATTCTGTCTTATCTAGACCTCTGCCAATACAACTGATATATACACCCTACAGGTATTTATCCTGTGATCATATAGAGGGATCAGCGGTATATAGCTGTTGTATAGATCCGCTATACCATACACTTGTGTATCACCTCATTACTGGATATATACTTTATACTATTTAAAAGATCAAACACCTGCCATACGATAGAGTCAATAGTACTTACAACAACTGTGATTTTTGGATGTCAAGATAAGTCAGAGTATTTAATAGTCAATAGTACTTACCTTACAATACCTGTACATATCAGCCACAAACTGAAAGGGATTTTTAATTATGTATCTGTGATTTTAATTCTCTATGTAGAAGTAATAAAATTTTATTATTTTTTGGGTTTAACCCCGGTGTTTGGAATAAACCTTACTGACAAGCAGTACATAACTGCAGGACCATTGTGTCCATTATAATATATGTGACAACTGAGTGCTGAAATTAAGGGGTTTCTTTTCTGATCAAATCTCTTTGATCAACACTGATACTACTGTTGTACTATACCCCTTGCAGCACCTGTCATCTACAGTGTAAACCTACTTATATATAAGGTGATTGCGGTCTCACTCACCTATTCATCTAAGGATTAACAAGATTCATGCAAGAACCCTCTAAGATTTCATAAGGGTTAAAGATTCCAAGTGCCATTACAGGGGTGGCAGAATGAAAGAAGCAGCTCCGTTGGAGTACACAGCAGTTGCAGTTAGAGCTTCTGACCGAGAACAGTTTCAAACAGTTTCGCGAGCAACTCCCGCTCCTTGGAAATTGCTCCTAAATACTTTGTGTTACAACTTTTCGTGCTGGAAATCAACTATTTCGTTTGCCCCCATCCCATTAAGTGTATTTTGATTGTAATTGTGTAACATTGTGTCCATTCGGGAAATAAATTACAATTTATTTTATCTCCTTGCTTTGCTCAATCATATGATCCCGGGTATAAATGAGTTAAAAGTGCTGGTCTCCCGTGACTGGGATTCTAAATAATAATGTACAAAAGGTTAAACTTCTTAATTATTATATAATAATATCTACAAGTTAAAATTTGTTCATAAATATACATTTGTACTTCTCTCAACTTAAATATTTAAGCAGTCGACAGGGAAACTGCAGTATATGTATTCTGTATGTGTATATCTTTCTAAATTACAGTGTACACTCAAAGTAAAAGCTCTTAACAATATACAGTATGTACTCTAGAGGTAAAAGTTTGTCTTAACATTTTCATGCTGTATATTACACTTAATATACAGAGAAATGTTGGAAGTGAATCCTTCATGGGTGCTGCTAACACAGATCTAAATGGTCTGTAGTGTAGATCTCAGATCCAGCAAGGATAATGTAGGACGATCATAAAAGACTTGATAGGTGTATTTATAAATCATGTCCAGCCACAATGTGATATAAAGTTAGTGTTGGCCAAACGGCATCTTACCTCTGACCGCCGAAGAGCCCAGTGTCGGGAGAATGGTATCTGGAGCAGGGCCATCTTAACAACATTAGGGGCCCCCGGGCAAAGCAGTGCACGGGTTCTGCCTACACAATCACTCACATGAATAAAAATGTAAATTAACGATTTGTTAACAAATAGTTAATATCCCCTGAATATCTAGTTTACAATTTATTCTGACATCTTACTGTTACAGTGTTATTCATAAAACAATCTTTTATATAACTTTTACAATACCTCACAAGAGAAACATCATTTTGCAAGCTACCCACTCAATCTGTACCCCCTTTTTTATCTGAAGAAATATCACAATAAAGACAGTCACTGGTATATACTTCTAACCAATGCAGACTGTCGCTCCCAGCCTCCCACGCGCACACTAGCAGCAGCAGGCACCGGAAGAGCTGCACTGCTAGGCTGTGAGCGGTAATGACACAAGCTGGGGTGCCAGGTGGGCAGAGAGCGAGTGGAACCGGGGTTCCACTTCCGGGCGGGGAGAGCGAGCAGTGCCGGGCATGGGTAGAGCAAGCCGGGGTACCGGGTGCCACGGCGGGGGGAGAGTGAGCCCTCCTAGCTAGACTTAGAACTGAGATTTTACATTTTTAGCATTGGTGGGTAGGGTTGCCAGATGGCTTGTCCAAAAATACTGGCACAATGGTAAAAATTGTGATGCCCCCAATACATATATATATATATACATATACATATACATATATATATATATATATATATATATATATTAAAAACACGCTCCCAAACACATATAAAATATAGCCCCACCTCACCAATACATATAAAATATAGCCCCACCACACTCATACAGTACACAGTGGTCGACAAATCACCAAAAAATCTACTCGTCGAAAAAAAAAATCTACTCGCCACCTAGTACCACACGTGTGCTGCTTGGGCCAAAAGGAGCTCGCCACGATGTTAAATCCACTCGCCCGGGGCGAGCAAATGTATATAAAATATCCCCCGACCTCCCCAATTAATGTAAAATATCCCCCCACCTCCCCAATTAATATAAAATATACCCCTACCACCCCCATACATATAAAATATACCCCTACCACCTCCATATATATAAAATATTCCCGACCACCTCCATATATATTAAATATCCCCCACCTCCCCAATACATATAAAATATCCCCCCACCTCCCCAATTAATATAAAATATACCCCCACAACCCCAATACATATAAAATATACCCCTACCACCCCCATACATATAAAATATACCCCCACCTCCCCAAAACATATAAAATATACCCCCTCCACCCCAATACATACAAAATATACCCCCTCCACCCCAATACATATAAAATATCCCTCCACCTCCCCAATTAATATAAAATATCCCCCCACCACTCCAATTAATATAAAATATACCCCTACCACCCCCATACATATAAAATATACCCCTACCACCCCCATATATATAAAATATCCCCCACCTCCCCAATACATATAAAATATCTCCCCACCTCCCAAATAATATAAAATATACCCCCACAACCCCAATACATATAAAATATACTCCTACCACCCCCATACATATAAAATATACCCCCACCTCCCCAATACATATAAAATATACCCCCTCCACCCCAATACATAAAAAATATATCCCACCACCCATATACATATAAAATATACCCCCATCACCCCCATATATATTAAATGTACTCCTACCTCCCCAATGCATATAAAATATACCCCCACATTGTACTTTACCTATCTCCTGCAGGACAGACAGCACAGGAATATGTCTCTGGCCTGCCGGGGTGTGGGCACCGCCCTTGCTGTCCTCTGATTGGCTGTTCTCTGATTGGAGTAGAGGACAGCCAATCAGAGGACAGCCAATCAGTAACAGCACACCGGTCCTCCTTGCACTGCCCAGCCACCATCCCGGCCCTCCCTCTCTCTGCCTCCGCCCGCCCTCTCAGCACTTAGCGCTCGCCTGCCCTCACCACTGACCATGCCAGCCCTCGCGCTGCCACTGCCGCAACAATTTTATACCGGAGGACAGGCAGCAGAATTACTGGGTGAAAACCGGACACCTGGCAACATGATGGTGGGCACGTATGGGCTAGACGCGTGGGGCCCCCCTCTGCTGTGGGCCCCCGAGCAACTGCCCAGCGTGCCCATAAGTTAAAATGGCCCTGATCTGGAGGGGAGTCTCATGGTAACAGAACTCGCTTCTTCCTGCAGCAGCTCTTTCCGTGGCTCCGGTCCCGAGGATATCTTTTAGGTGATTCTCACTTGGCTGAGACAAAATGACGAAACAGTGAGTTTGGTATATGATACTCACAGCTCTGGAAAAGAGTACACCATCGCCAATTTTGTCACTGCGTGCTTCAGTCCGGAAGTAATTCAATAGAAGAAAATGAAAAAAAGGGGCTGAACACTGCTATAAAATTAAGGCTGGCTGGAGACGAAAAAATAAAATAAAATCATTTAATTGGACAGAATTGCCAATCCACTAACAGACAAAAAAAAATCTCCTTCCGGAGCTTTATCAAAGAGTGATTGTGTAATGCAAAGGATTCCTTAATATAGTGGTCTCAAAGTGGACTCAAAGCGCAGATTCTCCGCCCCTGATCAGGTTTGTGAGTACCACTGAAGAAATACACCACAGCAAGAATTTGAAACATAAAAAATCATGCAGTTTTAACTTTGTTGTCAATCTAATTAATGTCTGAAACAATGTTACATAGAATGAGTGACTGAAAACATCATAACCATAACACTAGAACAATAATGTTTAAAAAAAAAAAAAGTATTCTGGGCATACAGAGAAACAAGCATGATACATTTTGTTAAAAACAATTATATAAACAAAAACACATGCTATAAAAATCTAAACAAAAACAAAAGAAACAGATATAAAATTATGAAGAAAAATAAATTGAAAGATGAAAAATAACAAAAATTGAATAATAAATGTGAGGGAGTGAAACAAAGTATAACCTCCTTGGGGTTTCAATATTAGAAATATCCCCCTTTACTTTTTGTTTTGTTAGAAAAGCACACTTATCAGTGTATACCCTTGGGTAATAAGTATAAAATAAATAAGTCAAAACCAATGTGGCTAAATAAACAGGTAGGGGAGGAAATGGACAAGAAGAGGAAGGCTTTTAGATTATTTAAGTCAGAAGGGACAGTGACATCGTATCAGAATTATAAGGAATGTAACAAAAATTGCAAAAGGGCAATCAAATTAGCAAAAATGGATAATGAAAAAAGGATTGCAATAGAAAGTAAGGTCAACCCTAAGAAGTTCTTTAAGTACCTTAATAACAAAAAAATGAGAAAAGAAAATATAGGACCCTTTCAGTGTGAGATGGGTAGGCAGATTATTGGAGATAAGGAAAAAGCTGAGGTATTAAACAAATTCTTTGCCTCTGTGTTTACCAGGGAAGAATCAAGTTCAATAGTAGTGCCGCAGGAGGAAGCCACAACCTCCATATTAATGAACAATTGGTTAACTGAGGAAGAGGTTCATAAGTGACTTGAAAAAATTAAAGTTAATAAGGCACCTGGCCCCGATGGCATACATCCAAGAGTTCTCAAGGGGTTAGCTCAGTAATAGGAAAACCATTATATTTAATATTCAAGGACTCCATTTCCACAGGCTCAGTACCACAAGATTGGCGTAAAGCAGATGTGGTGCCTATATTTAAAAAGTTAGCTAGATCACAACCGGGAAATTACAGACCTGTAAGCCTGACTTCAATAGTAGGGAAACTACTTGAAGGTTTAATACGGGATAATATTCAGGAATACCTAATGGAAAATAAAATTATTAGTAATAGTCAGCATGGATTTATGAAGGATAGATCTTGCCAAACTAACCTTATTTGTTTCTTTGAGGAGGTAAGTAGGAATCTAGACCAGGGTAATGCTGTTGATGTGGTCTACTTAGATTTTGCAAAGGCTTTTGATACGGTTTCACACACGAGGTTGGTGTACAAAATAAAGAAAGTTGGACTCAGTAATGATATATGCACCTGGATTGAAAACTGGTTAAAGGACAGACAACAGAGGGTTGTCATAAATGGAACTTTTTCAGGTTGGGCTAGGGTCGTGACTGGAGTATCTCAGGGATCGGTACTGGGACTTTTGCTTTTTATCTTGTTTATTAATGACCTTGAGGTTGGGATCGAGAGCAAAGTCTCCATCTTTGCTGATGATACTAAATTGTGTAAGGTAATAGAATCAGAGCAGGATGTAATTTCTCTTCAGAAGGACTTGGAGAGACTGGAAACGTGGGCAGGTAAATGGCAGATGAGGTTTAATACAGATAAATGTAAGGTTATGCATTTGGGATACAAGAATAAAAAGGCGACTTACAAATTAAATGGAGATATATTGGGGGAATCCTTGATGGAGAAGGATTTAGGAGTACTTGTAGACAGCAGGCTTAGCAAGAGTGCCCAATGTCATGCAGTAGCTGCAAAGGCAAACAAGATCTTATCTTGCATCAAACGGGCAATGGATGGAAGGGAAGTAAACATAATTATGCCCCTTTACAAAGCATTAGTAAGACCACACCTTGAATATGGAGTACAATTTTGGGCACCAATCCTAAGAAAAGACATTATGGAACTACAGTAGAGAGAGTGCAGAGAAGAGCTACCAAATTAATAAAGGGGATGGACATTCTAACTTATGAGGAGAGGCTAGCTAAATTAGATTTATTTACATTAGAAAAGAGGCGTCAAAGAGGGGATATGATAACTATATACAAAGATATTCAGGGACAATACAAGGAGCTTTCAAAAGAACTATTCATCCCACGGGCAGTACAAAGGACTCGGGGCCATCCCTTAAGGTTGGAGGAAAGGAAATTTCACCAGCAACAAAGGAAAGGGTTCTTTACAGTAAGGGCAGTTAAAATGTGGAATTCATTACCCATGGAGACTGTGATGGTAGATAAAATAGATTTGTTCAAAAAAAGGTTGGACATCTTTTTAGATGGGAAAGGTATACAGGGATATACCAAATAAGTATACATGGGAAGGATGTTGATCCAGGGATTAATCTGATTGCCAATTCTTGGAGTCAGGAAGGAATTAACTTTTCCCCTTAATGGGGTTTTTTGTTTGCCTTCCTCTGGATCAATAAGTATAGATATAGGATAAAGTATCTGTTGTCTAAATTTAGCATAGGTTGAACTTGATGGACGGAAGTCTTTTTTCAACCTCATCTACTATGTAACTATGTAACTATGTAACTATAAAATGGGGGAGCTTGAATTAATAGCTGCAAGGGAGCATTATGATATCATTGGCATTACTGAAACATGGTAGGATGAAACTCATGACTGGGCAGTTAATTTAGAGGGTTATTCCCTTTTTTGGAAAGATCGAGCAAATAGAAGAAGAGGTGGAGCATGTGTACAGTATATGTTAAACCGGATCTAAAACCTATTATAAGGGAAGATGTTTATGAAGGCAATGATGAAAATGTAGAGACCTTGTGAATAGAAATTAATAGTGGAGGTAAAAGTATAAAAAAAAATGTTTGTAGGGATATGCTACAAACCACCAAATATCACTGAGATTAAGGAAGATAAAATACTTTTGCAAATTAAGTAGGCATCAAAACTAGGTCATGATTGCATAATGGGTGATTTTAATTATCCAGACATAGACAAGAGCAATGAGATTAGGATTACAGCAAAAGGAAACATGTTTTTGGAGGTGCTTAAATACAATTATATGACCAAAAGTATTGAGGAACCAACCAGGAGAGGGGCAATACTGGATTTGGTAATATCAAGCAATGTAGAAGTAATAGCAAATATTCAAGTCCTGGAACATTTGGGTAACAGTGATCATAACATTATCAAAAAACAGATTACTTGGGTTCAACAAAGACCTTAAACTTTAGAAAGGCAGATTTTAATAAACTGATGACTAATCTACAAGTAATACATTGGGATGATGCTTTGGCAGGGAAAAATGTAGAAGATAAATGGGCAGTCTTTAAAACATTGTTAGAAAAGCACACTCATCAGTGTACACCCTTGGGTAATAAGTTATAAAATAAATAAGTCCAAACCAATGTGGCTAAATAAACAGGTAGGGGAGGAAATGGAAAAGAGGAGGCAGGCATTTAGATTAAGTCAGAAGGGACGGAGGCATCGTATCAGAATTATAAGGAATGTAGCAAAAGTGCAATCAAATAAGCAAAAATGAATAATGAAAAAGGGATTGCAATATAAAGTAAGAACAACCCTAAAAAGTTCTTTAAGTAGCTTAATAACAAACAAAAAAATTAGGGAAAAAAATATAGGACCCTTTCAGTATGAGATGGGTAGGCAGATTATTGGAGATAAGGGAAAAACTGAGGTATTAAACAAATTATTTGCCTCTGTGTTTACCAGGGAAGAATCCATTTCAATTGTAGTACCGCAGGAGGAAGCCACAACTCCCATATTAATGGACAATTGGTTAACTAAGGAAACATTTCAAAGACAACTTGAAAAAAATTAAGTAAATAAGGCACCTGGTCCCGATGGCATACATCCAATTGTTCAAGGAGTTAAATTCAGCAATAGCCAAACCATTACATTTAATATTCAAGCACTCCATTTCCACAGGCTCAGTACCATAAGATTGGCGTAAAGCAGATGTGGTGGCTATATTTAAAAAGGGAGCAATTACAGACCTGTAAACCAGATTTCAATAGTTGGGAAACTACTTGACGGTTTAATACGGGATTATATTCAGGAATACCTAATGGAAAACAAAATTATTAATAATAGTCAGCATGGATTTATGATCATTCCAAACCAACCTTATTTGTTTCTTTGAGGTGGTAAGTAGGAATTTAGACCAGGGTAATGCAGTTGATGTGGTCTACTTAGATTTTGCAAAGGCTTTTCATACGGTTCCACACAAAAGGCTGGTGTACAAAATAAAGCAAACTGGACTCAGTAAAAATATATGCACCTGGATTGAAAACTGGATGAAGGATAGACAACAGAGGATTGTCATAAATGGAACTTTTTCAGGTTGGGCTAGGGTCGTGACTGGAGTACCTCAGGGATCGGTACTGGGACCACTGCTTTTCAACTTGTTTATTAATGACCTTGAGGTTGGGATCGAGAGCAAAGTCTCCATCTTTGCTGATGATATTAAATTGTGTAAGGTAGTAGAATCAGAGCAGGGTGTAATTTATCTCCATAAGGACTTGGAGAGACTTGAAACTTGGGCAGGTAAATGGCACATGAGATTTAATACAGATACATGTAAGGTTATGCATTTGGGATGCAAGAACAGGCGACTTACAAATTAAATGGAGATACATTGTGGTAATCCTTGATGGAGGATTTAGGAATGCTTGTAGACAGCAGGCTTAGCAATAGTACCCAAAGTCATGCAGGAGCTGCAAAGGCAAACAAGATCTTATCTTGCATTAAACAGGCAATGGATGGAAGGGAAGTAAACATAATTATGCCCCTTTACAAAGTATTAGTAAGACCTCACCTTGAATATGGAGTACAATTTTGGGCGCCACTCCTTAGAAAAAACATTATGGAACTAGAGAGAGTGCAGGGAAGAGCCACCAAATTAATAAAGGGGATGGACAATTGAACTTACGAGGAGAGGCTAGCTAAATTAGATTTATTTACATTAGAAAAGAGACGTCTAAGAGAGGATATGATAACTGTATACAAATATATTCGGGGACAGTACAGGGAGCTTTCAAAAGAACTATTCATCCCAAGGGCAGTACAAAGGACTCTGGGGCATCCCTTTAGTTTGGAGGTAAGGAGATTTCACCAGCAACAAAGGGTTCTTTACAGTAAGGGCAGTTAAAATGTGGAATTCATTACCCATGGAGACTGTGATGGCAGATGCAATAAATTTGTTCAAATAAAGGTTGGACATCTTTTTAGATGGGAAAGGTATACAGGGATATACCAAATAAGTAAACATGGGAAGAATGTTGATCCAAAGTGTAATCCGATTGCCAATTCTTGGAGTCAGGAAGGAATTTATTTTTCCCCTTATGAGATATCTTTGGATGATTATAACACTGGGGTTTTTTGTTTGCCTTCCTCTGGATCAAAACGTAATTATAGATATAGGATAAAGTATCTGTTGTCTAAATTTAGCATAGGTTGAACTTGATGAACGTATGTCTTTTTTCGAACTCATCTACTATATAACTATAAACATCTATGCAGTGGACAGTGGATTTGCCGTATATGTGTATATCTTTAAAATTGACAGTGTACACTTGCATCTCACCTGCATTCAGCACAGCCCAACCAGACCCCCCACACCTGTTCACCTCACCCAGCACCCATCGCTGCCCAACCAGTCTCCCCTGCTCACCTTGCCCTGCACCCATCAAAGCTAACCGGACTCCCCATCTCACCTCGCTCCATCGAAGACAAGCTGGCTCCCCCATCTCCTCAAGCTTACGTTGCCCACCGGTTCCAGATTGGTCGCATGCATGTTGGAACTGTTTAGTGGTTGCGGAACACCTGTCCCAACACAGCAATACAGTGACAGAGTGGAGGCAAAGTTAGATCTGATTTTGGAGAGGATCTAGAGAGACATTGGGGGTCTCTATTCCTTGCTGCTTGTGCCTGTATACCCACTGCAGCAGCAGTAGGGAGATTTGGAGGTGCTCTTACCACCCCGAGGCACCATGCACCCGTGAACCCTCTCCAATGCCAAAATTATCCTCCACCATTTGCACCAGCGGCGGCACCCTGCCCACCCCATGTCTCCTCGTTATACCCTTGTTTTGGAGAATATCCTGGATGAGGAGGTAAGATCTGCGATGAGAACCCTAGACAGAGTACTACAGGAGGACAGCATCCTCCCACAGCATCTAGCCGCGCCTGCTCACCATAGCACTCCTGCAGCCCCACAAAGACAACGACAACTGGTGAGGCGGTCAAGACCAGCATGTGACATCCTGATGAGCCTAATTCCAACAGACACTGTGATCAAATACATGAACAACAGGAGTGCCTAGTCGACTAGCCCTGCTACTTTTCAAGCACCATGTCAGTTTTGAACATTATGAGTTGTGCCAAAATGTACATTTTGATGGCTCAAGGGGAGAAGGTGCTTCCGCTTAATTTGAGGAAAAGTCTGGAAGTGAACTGAAGCAGCATTTAAAATGAACCCTCTCATTTTCAAAGCCTTCAAAGAAGCCATCAATGCCCTTTTGTGGCATCATAGGGCTCTATGGCTGGAGTTCTCTCTTTTGAGTCGGGCAAAGACAACACCGTGTTCGTGCAGGAAACGTATCCATCAATACTGCTAGGTAATGTACTGTACTGTAATTCATGTATGCGATGTATTTTCTTCTCTAAAAAAAAAAACAATCTCTTAATTCCAGTATGTACCATTTGATTTGATTTGAACATGTACAGTAACAGATACAGCAATATGTTGGCAGTTGAATATTTGTCATTGTTTAATGCTTATGTTCATTTATGTCTGGCAGGTTTAGCTTCAAGACGAAGCCAACACCACGTTCGTGTAGGAAAGACATCCAATCCAGCGACACTGTCAGGTAATATACAGTACTGTAATTCATGCATCTACTGTGTTATTTTCAACCAGGTTCCATAGTGACGTTGTAGGCGGACGCTCACAGAGGTATGCAAGGGAGACTGGTTATGGTGAAATTAAATAAGGCTTTTATTGCGCCTGTTTCCTTAACATCAGGAAACCATCCAAACAAGGGGAAAACAAAGCTTCTATTCACTTGGGAGTATTTCTAGTGAAATACTATGCAATCCACCACTCCTTTAGATAAGCATGTCTCCCAGCCCCAAACATATTGCATGAAATGAACATATATAAAAAGTCTTATAAATGAAAGTCTTATCTGTTAGCTGGGCTGATGTAGGGGAAGCTTCTCTGCTCTCTTGGAACCGCACCCTAGTGTGCACAGGAAATGTCAGGCTCCAGGTTAGAATCTTGTCCCCTTTGTCTTGTGGTCAGCTTGTCACTCAAGACATCTGCCCTTCCTTGGTTCAGCCCAGTTGTGGACTAAGGAATCTCTGCTCTGTCTCCAACTTCAGCTCAGGTGTGAGCTAAGAAGTCTCACTTCCTGTCTCAAAGACAGGCTTTTCTAAGCAATCTAATCAGGCAGGTGGCGTTTGTTAATTGACTACCAGCAGTTAACCACCACACTGCTGAATTAGAGGCACATTACCTGAACATATGCGTTTAAACCTGGTTCCATAGCGTTATGCATGAGCAGCACACTGTATGTGCGATTATTAATATTAAATATTCTCTCTTTACAGGTCGAGGTGTCCAAGAGCTCGTAAAATTTGGAATTAGAGCGAAGACTATTATTGCAATATTTATTTAAATTGGAGTCCTGATGAAACCGAAGAGGTGAAACGCGTAGAGTGACGTCTTTACCATTGGCCGGAACCCCTGGAAGCGGATGACATCACTTCCGGTGCAGTTGGAACACAACCAGTGACACGCACGCCACAGAAGGAGGGGAACCAGATACACCATCTATCCGGCTGCTGAGATCCACTGCGTGTGATCGAAATGCTTTTAAACTTTTGAAATCATGTGAGTGTAATACTTTTCACTTACTGCACCGACACACTTTATTCGCGCAAATACCCGGTATGTACCTGGCAGATACCTGGAATGCGCCGCTCCTCACCTCTGACAAGCCCCGTTGCATTTGCCTTCCCAGCCTGGGTTCATGCCTGGCTGATGGGCGGCTGATCTGTTAAATGATAATGATTAGGATTTAATAGGCTGCAATGCTTCGCGTGTCTACCAGATGGCATAAATTCATGAATTGTAATGCAGTATATATATGTAGTGTGCAGTATTGCAGCCAACGGGAATAAAATGCTTCAATCCCTGCCGGAAAATAACTCAATGCACTCGGGCAGAAAACAGTCACAAACCTCAATACACCCGGGTATACCCGAATTCGTGGGACTAGCCGAGCTCGAATAAAGTGTGTCGCCAGTGTACCTTATATAAATCCTTGTATACAGTCTGCACTATGTCCAGTCTTCTTCTTTAAGGTCTCTTGGAGTCTATATGGGGCTAAGACTGATTTCCTGACTACCGTGTGATATCCATATTATGGAAAGATACCTTTACGTGCCTTTAATCCTCTCACACTTGTGAGTACATCTACAATAGATCAGCCAATTTACTTTGAATTTACCACATCAATATTGCACTATCTATATATATTTTTTTCCACATATCCCTGCGCTTCCCGGAGAATCATCCCTACATCTCACCACGAGGACTGACAGAGCAATCCTCACCGGGTCATAGCAGCACCTGTTTATGTGTTTGTATAAGTATCACTTTTTGATTATTTCAATCATCATTATATCACTATGTTTAGCTAATTGATTTATGTAGAGCGCCACTTTTAGATAAGTTTCTTTATTCACATTCCAGAGTTGTGGGCAGCGAGTGAGAGAAGTTTTAGGTGGGAGAGGGCTTTAAATATAACAGTAGTAGACAGAAGACATCCTTTAGCAGAACGCAAGCCGAGCAGGTGTACTGTATATCGAGAAATTAAGGATGAGATGTAAGGAAGGGCAGGAAAATGTATTGCCTTGAGAGGAACATTTTCTAAGTAATACAGGATTTAATAGGAAGCCAGGAGAGGGATTTCAGCAAGATTTAGGAAAGAGTAAAGTGTTTTTAGCAGCAGCATTTAGGATAAAATGGGGAGATAGGTGAGAGGCTGCAAGGACGGACAGTAGAAGGTTACAATAGTCAAGATGGGAATGAATGAGGGCCTGCCTTAAAGTTTTAGCAGTAGTGCGACAGGAAAGGGCATATTTTTGCAATGTTGCAGAAGAAAAAATGATTGGTTTTAGCTACATTGTGAATATGAGAGGAGAATGTTAATGGAGAAGTCAAATGTAGCATCTAGGCAGTGTGTTTGTGATACTGGGTATAGGATAGTCCTGCCAACAGTAATGTAGAGGGGAGAAGTAGAGCCAGGCAACACCTTCATCTACAGAATAATTATGCAAATTCTAAATAAATAAGACTTTATTTATGGTCGGGTAAAACACTTTACAATGATTCTGAATTAAATCCATAGTAATAATGTAAAAAAGCATTTTTTACAAAAATATCAGTACAAATGTGGTATAGTCTAAATGTATTACTATCGTATAATATATTGTAAGAATACAAACAATGAAATGCAGATCTGTACATAAAATCCAATATGTAAGGAATGGAACAAAAGGTTAGAAAACACCTTAATTTAACTTACCTATTCTACATTTTTGAGTAGTACGTTTTCCGTTTTCTACAAAACAATGAAAATAGTTTTGTAGGTGTGACAAAACAATACATTTAGCACTGTCTCAGTAATACATAATAATCTAAATTAGGAATCTGTTATTGCAAAACGGTATAATATGTGCATGATTATTGTATGTATCCCTTTTGTATTTTAAAGCTGCAGCACAATCTATTGAATGAGAAATAAGGCAAATTAATTATTCATTTCATTATACAAATTATTAGCTTTGCTAATTTAGACCTGCAATTCAAATTGAGAAAAGCATAGTAATAATTACCCCAGGATGTACCATACACAGTGTCCTTAATAGGGCTATTTATTAATATTAAACGCAATAGCAAAGATGCCAGAATAAAGGTAGAATTGAAAGTGAATCCCTTTGCAATTTTTTTGTATAGTTATGAGGGTGAAAAAGGGAATATATAAAAGAAATATTTATGTATGGTCTCATCTTTCATTTGCGGTATTGGGGTAGCCCATGAACACAATATCTACCCTAAGCGATTACATGGTTATATTGTTGGAAGTCCGTGGCACTTATGTGCCACCTGACTTCTTGCAGAGAAATGGCTATTTCATATTATGGATCATTCACCAGTCTTTTGAAAATATTCTGTGATAAGAAGCAACAGAGAGTATGATTAAAAAAAAAAAACCTCTGCCGACAGGTACAATAGGGCTTTAGCCCCACCTCTTTTTCATGAGCAGTTAATTAATACACAATGGTGTCTGATCCCAACTGGCAATGTGTCCATGAGAGCATTAACTGTTGCTGTATCTGAATAGAAACAATAACAAACAAATTAGCTCGTAGCAACATTTATAGAACAAACTGTCCCTGCCCACTGCAATCCAGCACGCCTGAAAATTCCAGGTCAAACCTGTAAAGGGTCTATGAGAGGCTACTTATGAGAAAAGGCAGTTTTGAAGGCTGGAAGGATAAATCTACCCATTAATATTATTATGAAGAGCAACATTTTCATTTTTAGTGATCCATCCCTTTATAGTAGAATAATTAGTTCTTATTTTCCACAAGATCACATTTCTGTGTACACAACTGTTGTACAGTAAATTTTCATTTGTAAATCATGACAATTTCCATAAAATGTTGGAAGTGGTCAGAAATTACATATTAATGAGGAAATATGTAATGCCACAAATGAAATGTAACTTTACATTTGATCTTCAGAAGACAAAATGTATTTTCATAAACAATGTAGAAAATTGATGTCAGACCTCAGAAGGAATGTACACAAGTGCATATTATCAATTGGTACTGTAGCCAGGTCACCCCTTCTGTTTGCGGACTCCCCCCCCCCCTCCGGGTACTCACTGCGGCGGTCGGGAGCAGAGCGGCCGTTCGCGGGGAGGTGTGGGGGCGTATGCGCGCTCCGCGCGCTCTTCTCAGATACGGCCGGTTGCCGGGGATGCGTGCGGCCGGTTGCCGGGATGCCCTTGTGGATGGCGTCGCCATTGTGGATTTCGCGCGCATGCGCAGTGGAGATATTGGTGCGGTGGCCAGCAGGGAAGTTCACGCATGCGCAGGACACATGTGCGAACACGGGCCAATCAGAGGAGGGCTCACAGCAGGGACTACAGGTCCCATGAGCCTTAGGGGACCCCACGTGACACCAGGGAGCCAAAGGGCTACAGCATCTCCCTGCAGAGGAGATTAGATACTTTTCGCGGGGTTTTGCAGCAACGCAGTTGGCGCCAGGATAAACTAGGGGAAGGAGGTAGGGTGCAGGAGTCAGTGACTCCCTCCACTAGGCCAGCAGCCCCCTAGCCCCCAGATAGCCCTGGGCCACCCAGTAGTTTGAGTTGTTTAAGGGACAGGCCCCCAGGTTAGGGACCCTGCCCCTTACTATCCAGAGCCAGTTAGGGACACAGCGGACGCTGCGCTTCCATCCAGAGGCTTGGGATCAAGCCTGCTCAGCAGAGAGAGCGGAACCATACCAAGGGTGGACCGCCCTCACAGATCTCCTCACCAGAGGAACCGGACATCACCTTAAAGCTCGTCTGATCCTTTGTGAAGAGTCTTTAACGCCCAGGTGCCGTCGCACTGGGCAGGTAACGTTATGCACGTGCACACATGAGAGTACTCTCACATAGTGGCAGCGCTGACCACAGGATAAGGGGGGTTATTCTGTGGACACGGTGTGGGGGTACACGGTGGTGGGTGTGGGGATTATGCAATATCCTTATGCAGTGCTAACCGTTAATGTGTTTAGTAAATGTTATGCTCATATATGCAGTAAAGCCTGTTCTGTTTTACAACCGTTTGCTTACCGTGATTGTTTCCTGTGAGGGCCTCCTCCCACTCCGTTGGTATCCCTCCTAGGTGGAGGCATTGCACCATGAGATTGTATTATATGTATGTACCCCAGGCTCCCCGAGCGGAGGCTTAGGCTCCTGAGAGCCACACAGGTATACACAGCAGGTAGTAGCGTCTGTATTCACAGGGAATACCCGTTACATTTGGAGGCGCTGCTGAGATCAGCCCTGGGGTGCCCTACTCAGTAGTTCACGTAATACCCTATAAGTCAGCATGCCTGCGCTCACACCCCAACAAGTGGCCGACTGGGCCGAAAAACTAGGAGAGCTCCTGCGACATGTAGTCGCCGTAGATGGGGTGCCTGCCGGTGTATCCATGTTTACTGTCTGCTGCGCAGTAAGGACATTACCTGGTCTGGCGGGCGCCCGCCTCATCAGCAAGCACTACAACATTGACCAGCAAGAGAACCCCCTACTGCTGGCCACCGAACAAGCTATACCCCCTGATAGAGGCCCACAAGTAGTGTATCTACCAGAGACTTTACCGCAAGGGTGCCCTCTCATTTACCCTGGAACCGTTTCCAGTCACGTAACTTCCCTTACCAGACATGCGGATTGGGAAGGCAAAGATATGGCCGCCAGTACACCCATCAGATCAGATGTATCCCTACCCCGAGTGACTTTCTCTTCTGATGCTAGGCAAGGGGCCACCAGCTGGGCCGGTAGCCCGCCAACATTACCGGTCCCTAACCGGTTAATGAACAGCTTCACACCAACCCCTAACAGTCAGGGAGCGGGGATCGCAAGTTTCTCAGAGAGTGGCGGCTCCATGCTAGGAGTGACATTCCCGCAGCTTGTGGAAGCTATAACTACGCCCGCCCAAGCTCAAAATTAAAGAAGTTGAAGGCGTTTTCCAGAGTGGTTCCTGTCCCCGCAGGTGAGGAAAGCATTGAGTCTTGGAAAGAACACACCCTCAAGGTCATCGATGAATGGTCCTGCTCTGAAGCGGTAAGACGTCAGAGAATCCTGGAAAGCCTCTGACCCCCGGCAGCCACCATGGTCAGTGCACAGCGTGACCAAAACCCTGATCTCTCTGCTCATCAGATGGTAGACTTGTTAGTCCAGATCTATGGCAAAGATGAAGAGGAGAGTGAGCTGGCGCAAGCAGTTCCACCGAGGGGCCATTCCCACGCATCACATAGTGATCATGATCAGGTGCTCACTAATAGAGAGGCCTCCCCCTACCTTCATGGACATTTTTGGGATCATCAAGGGGCATGAAGCCTATACCAAGCTTCATACGGACACCAACGTCAAAGATCCCCCTGCGAGTGACATCCAGGGAGCCTCTGCTCGCCGGATCAAGAAATCTGTCAAAGAGGAAGAGGAGCCACCCAAGTCGCCCTCAATGAAAGGCCGGACTTCGGGGAGGTCCTCCCCCACTTACCCAAGACGACTGGATCCTAAAGATATCGTCTGCTATGGTTGTGGACAGAAAGGCCATTTCTCCAGAGAGTGCCCTGAAGGAGTCACCCAAGATAAGAAAACGCCAAGTAAAGGAAGCTTGGCTAGGTCCATGATCTGCCGGATACAGACCACAGAAGCCAGGACATCCGAGGCCACCCCTGCGCCTCCCGAAGCTCCTACTGACCTAAGCCCAGACGATGGAACTCTGGCCGGGGATGGTTACTGTCAGGTAGGCCCCTCTGCCATCGTTCGTGTGGTAGTAGAAGGAGTCTATGCCTCTGCTTTACTGGACACTGGGTCCCAAGTGACCATAATATACCGACAATTCTATGACCAACACCTCAAGCACTGTCCCCTGTGGTCGGCGGAACATATGAAGGTGAGGGGGTTGAGCAATGAAGATTACCCCATCGATGGGATTGTGAGAGTTCAACTGGAGATTCTTCAATTGAATACCGGCAAGAAGCATCCCATGCATGTGGAGGCAATGGTATGCCCGAAGCCTCAAGGACAGTGTCAGTACCCGGTCATCTTGGGAAGAAATACGGATATAGTGCAAGCCGTAATCAGAGCCTACCTGAAAGAGACCAATGAATTGCCAATGGCCAATCGACTCCTTGACCCTGTACTGAGAGAGGAGTGCAACAGTGTATATGCCTTAGAGCATCACGGAGACCTCTACAATCGTCAATGCGGACTGACGACCATTTTACCAGGGGGGAGTGCAACGCATGGCTTTTGGTGCTGTTATCCCAATCGAGATGAGACCGGTCATCTGTTCTCTCTTGAGAGTACCCCTTAGGAAGAGATTCAGAGAGGGTATAGGGTAATAAATGAAGTGAGAGAGTGGACGACCAAAATTCCTCTACGAACCTACGTGTATGTTCAAAATATCTCTCCATTCCCGATGAACATTGATGCAGGACAAAGTTTGGGCAGCATATATCCCGTCAGCCCGGTAGAAACAGTGCCCCAGGTGAACGCCGCTGCAGTGGGTGAGCAGTTAGTCGATCTGGATTTCAACTTCGGAGACTCGACGCTGCCAACTGAGTGGAAGGATCGACTGACGGCCAAGCTGAATGAAAGAAGGACGGTATTTTCCACCAGCGAGATGGATGTGGGCCGCAGTCGCAGCGCCCAACACACCATTAGGTTGAGTGACGCCACTCCGTTCCGTGAACGCTCTCATCGCATAGCCCCCAGGGATGTGGACGATGTTACGAACGTCCTGAAGGAAATGGAGACCGCTGGGATATTGACGGAGTCTCGGAGTCCTTATGCATCACCCATAGTGGTGGTAAGGAAGAAGAATGGATCTGTAAGATTGTGCGTCGATTATCGAACTCTGAATAATCGTACGGTACCCAATCAATACAACCTTCCTCGCATTGAAGAGATCCTGAATGCTCTAACCGGGAGCCAATGGTTTAGTGTGCTCGACGTACGATCTGAGTACTACCAGGTACCTATGAGTGCAGAGGACCAGGAAAAGACAGCCTTCGTCTGCCCCCCTGGGCTTCTACCAATTTACGCGAATGCCCCAAGGTATATGTGGAGCTCCTGCTACCTTCCAGCAACTGATGGAGAAAAGAATCGGGGATATGAACCCTCGGGAGTGTCTTGTCTACCTGGACAACATCATTGTCTTCGGAAAGACCCTGGAAGAGCACGAAGAGAGGCTGCTTAAGGTGATAGACCGTCTTGGAAAAGAAGGATTGAAGTTATCCCTCGACAAGTGTCGGTTCTGTCACACCTCGGTGACCTACGTGGGACACATCGTGAATGCTCAAGGAATTGCTACCGATCCGGCCAAAGTAGAAGCGGTAGTGAACTGGCCGCGTCCCGAGAATGTCACGGAACTGCGATCATTCCTGGGTTTCTGTGGGTATTACCGTCGCTTCGTGGAAGGGTACTCTAGTCGAGCTAAACCCCTGAACAATCTTTTGAAGATATACCCCGAAGATACCGGAAGGAAGGCCATGTCGGCCCGTCAACCGTTTGGCGATTAGTGGACGTCCGAGTGTGAACGGGCCTTCCTGAACTTGAAGAAAAGCCTGACTGAAGCCCCAGTGCTTGCGTATGCTGATCCAGAACAACCATACGTTCTGCATGTGGATGCCAGTCTCAATGGACTGGGTGCTGTTTTACATCAGAAGCACCCAGAGGTTCTTCGGCCTGTAGCCTACTGCTGCGGCCGAGTTTATTCGAGCATTTGCCCGGTCTCGGCCGCAGCAGTAACCTGGCGCGCGCCGGAGGGTGCCCGGCGCGTGCCAAAGCCGCGGAGGAGCGCCCTCCGATCGGGGCTTTCTTCCTCCGCTCGCCGGGTCCGCCGGGTCCCCCGGAACCCCCTGCCGCCGTCTCCCACATCGCGGGACACCAGGGCTCCCTCGGGGAGCCCTGGACGTGCGTGCAGGGGGCGCAGGCTCCCGATGACGCGTGACCGCGCATCGGTGACGCGCGGCATGCCGAGGGAGTGGGGCTAGCAAGCCGGGACATGTCCCGGCTTGCGGTACTAGCCCTACTCGAAATAAACGTGTCGCCAGTGTACATCAGCCGCTTTCTGACACCCAGTGAACAGAAATACCCTGTACACAAGCTAGAGTTCCTGGCTCTCAAATGGGCGATCACAGAGAAACTTCATGATTACCTCTATGGTGTTACGTTTGAAGTAAGGACTGATAACAATCCCCTCACGTACATCAATACTTCCGCCAAGTTGGATGCAGCAGGGCACAGATGGCTGGCAACCCTATGTAACTACAGATTCTCTCTGAAGTACAAGCCGGGGCCTTTGAACATTGGAGCTGACGCTCTATCACGACGACCAGGACTAAGTGCTACTCCTGATGATGATGAATGGAAAGAGATCCCCGGGCCAGGGATGCGAGCAATATGTAGCATAGCGGCCGTCATCAATGATCAGGTGGCCTTCTCTGAACTACGAGTTGCAGATTCGTTAGGATGCCAGTCGCAGGCTATCCCAGCCGCCTACTGCGATCCAAAGGGAATGAACATAACCCAAGACAAGGTCATAAGATGGAAAGACTTAGTGGACTATCAAATGAGAGATCCAGTAATCAGCATCATTCGGCAAGCTGTTCAAAGAAAGAATCCAGCTCTACTGAAAAGTGCTCCCAGAGACCTGATCGCGTTGCTAATGCGTGAGGTGGACAAGTTCGAGATTGACAATTGCTTGCTCTACAGGGTAGTCCAATATCACAACCACCCTGATAGGCGACAACTGGTTCTACCCCAAAACTTGAGATATATGGTGTTGAAGTCTCTACATGATGAACATGGACACCTCGGTGTAGAGAAGACTTTTGGGTTAGTCCGAGACTGGTTCTTCTGGCCCAAGATGCGGGAAGCGGTGGAACAACACTGCCGCCATTGTTCCCGGTGTATACAACGCAAGACTTTGCCTACCAGAGCCACACCCATGGCCCATCTTAAGAGTTCTGGCCCAATGGACCTGGTGTGTATGGACTTTTTGTGTATTGAACCCGATACCCGAGGAAGCTGTAACGTGCTGGTCATCACGGACCATTACACCCGATATGCTCAGGCCTTCCCCACGAAAGACCAGAAGGACATCACAGTCGCAAAAATACTATGGGAGAGGTACTTCGTTCACTACGGTCTTCCAAACTGACTTCACTCAGACCAAGGGCGAGATTTTGAGAGCACTCTGATCCGAGAATTAGTGATCCGAGAAAAGATCGCATTTGATTGTTGCATTTTCATTATATAATTATGTTGTGCCATTTTCATTATATAACTGCGTACACTGGCGACACACTTTATTCGAGCTCGGCTAGTCCCACGAATTCGGGTATACTCGGGTGTATTGAGGTTTGTGACTGTTTTCTGCCCGAGTGCATTGCGTTATTTTCCAGGCAGGGATTGAAGCATTTTATTCCCGCTGGCTGCAATACTGCACAGTATATATATATATATACTGCATTACAATTCATGAATTTATGCCATCTGGTAGACACGCGAAGCATTGCAGCCTATTAAATCCTAATCATTATCATTTAACAGATCAGCCGCCCGTCAGCCAGGCATGAACCCAGGCTGGGAAGGCAAACGCAACGGGGCTTGTCAGAGGTGAGGAGCGGCGCATTCCAGGTATCTGCCAGGTACATACTGGGTATTTGCTCGAATAAAGTGTGTCGGTGCAGTATATAGTTATCAAGTTATGTGTCCCAAGCGAGGTCGTTGGGGTTTTTACCAGGGGTAGGATGTAGCCAGGTCTCCCCTTCTGTTTGCGGACCCCCCCCCCTCCGGGTACTCACTGCGGCGGTTGGGAGCAGAGCGGCCGTTCGCGGGGAGGTGTGGGGGCGTATGCGCGCTCCGCGCGCTCTTCTCAGATACAGCCGGTTGCCGGGGACGCGTGTGGCCGGTTGCCGGGGATGCCTGATGGTCCCTGCCGAGGGCGCCGCCATTGTGGATTTCGCGCGCATGCGCAGTGGAGATATTGGTGCGGTGGCCAGCAGGGAAGTTCGCGCATGCGCAGGACACGCGCGCGAACACGGGCCTATCAGAGGAGGGCTCACAGCAGGGACTACAGGTCCCATGAGCCTTAGGGGACCCCACGCGACACCAGGGAGCCAATAGGGCTACAGCATCTTCCTGCAGAGGAGATTAGATACTTTTCACAGGGTTTTGCAGCAACACAGTCGGCGCCCGGATAAACTAGGGGAAGGAGGTAGGGTGCAGGAGTCAGTGACTCCCTGCACTAGGCCAGCAGCCCCCTAGGCCCCAGATAGCCCTGAGCCACCCAGTAGTTTGAGTTGTTTAAGGGACAGGCCCTAGGTTAGGGACCCTGCCCATTACTATCCAGAGCCAGTTAAGGACACAGCGGACGCTGCGCTTCCATCTAGAGGCTTGGGATCAAGCCTGCTCAGCAGAGAGAGCGGAACCGTACCAAGGGTGGACCGCCCTCACAGATCTCCTCACCGGAGGAACCGGACATCACCCTAAAGCTCGTCTGATCCTTTGTGAAGAGTCTTTAACGCCCAGGTGCCGTCGCACTGGGCAGGTAACGTTACGCACGTGCACACATGAGAGTACTCTCACATAGTGGCAGCGCTGACCACGGGATAAGGGGGGTTATTCTGTGGACACGGTGTGGGGGTACACGGTGGTGGGTGTGGGGATTATGCAATATCCTTATGCAGTGCTAACCGTTAATGTGTTTAGTAAATGTTATGCTCATATATGCAGTAAAGCCTGTTCTGTTTTACAACCGTTTGCTTACCGTGATTGTTTCTTGTGAGGGCCTCCTCCCAATCCGTTGGGATCCCTCCCAGGTGGAGGCGTTGCACCACGAGATTGTATTATATGTATGTACCCCAGGCTCCCCGAGCGGAGGCTTAGGCTCCTGAGAGCCACACAGGTATACACAGCAGGTAGTAGCGTCTGTATTCACAGGGAATACCCGTTACAGTACATTACAACCTCTACTTCTTTACCAAATAGTGTAACTGGATAATAAATTATTTTATTTAACAGTAATATACGATGCAATATTTACTCTGATAACAAAAGTAAAGCTAATGTTGCCCTCATGAAATTTCTGTATTTTTTAATAGGAAGTGAAGCTAAATATTAACTTGTAATCTTAGTAATGTCAAAATCTGAATTTATTGTAAACATCAAGAGAAATGTCTAAATAGTATAAATCAATAAAACAATGTAATCCGTTTTGCTTGTGAAATCAGTTTCCAGTTAAACATTATGCATACAACAGAAACATCATAACACACACACACACACGCACGCACGCACGCACGCACACACACACACACACACACACTGTTATGTGTTTGTTTGCTCTGGCAACTCCCTATCAAATTCCTAAATTGTCACAAGTTTAAATGCTTTAAAATAATTTGTTCACATTTAAATGAATAAATTAATTTGTATATAAAATGGTTATAATGTATTACATTCACTTTTCAATACAAATTTAAAGATAACTGCACAATGTTTGTTGATTCATATAAAGATATGGAAAGTGATGAATGTTAACAAAAAGAATGTGTAAAAATGATGGAGCATAGTGTGAAGCACTATGTGATGTTACAGACAGTCCTCTTCTTTATTGGAAACAAACAAAAGAAGTTATAAATGCTTCTCCGACAAATATATAGAATATTTCAAATTACATGTAACAGTATAGTAGCTTAAAATAGCAGTGGTATAAAAATGCTTATTCAAAAACATTGCTTATAAACCTAATAGTAAAAAAAAAAAGTGCAACCTCACAGCTGCATATAAACCTGAGATATAAAGTAAAATAATTAGTGAAAAAAGAGAAAATGTGTAATGCACATTCATGGATTCATTTCCACGTGCCTTTAGAAGCAGACAAGGTAGAGGCTGAAATACTGCATTAGAAAGATAATATTTTG
The DNA here is from genome assembly GCF_040206685.1 of Ascaphus truei. Lineage (NCBI taxonomy): Eukaryota > Metazoa > Chordata > Amphibia > Anura > Ascaphidae > Ascaphus > Ascaphus truei. The sequence goes on from NC_134484.1 coordinate 296,919,036, forward strand.
TCTTCCTATCCTACTGTACTTCTCTTTCTGTCGCTTCTCCCCAGGGCACAAAATGTTAGTCTGATGTTACAGTATTCCTCCTTTCTCATGACTGATGGTAGTGATGGTAGTGATGGTGATGATGATGATGGTGTTCGTGATGATGGTGATGCTCGTGTCTCTGAATTACTGGCATGATATAGCCCTCATTGGTTAGAACTGGTGGCAAATCCCGTTTTAATTCATGTTCCATTACTCCTGGCTGTGAATGAGTGGCCTTTAATGGAGAGTGAATGTCCTTAGTCTTCTGTCTATACTTTTTGTGATTGTGTTGCTGTTGCTGGAGATGATAAACATCCTGCCCACTCTGAACTCCTTGAGATGGTGTTACTGGCATATAGTAGTTCATTCCTTTTCCTGACTTTCCACTACTGAGTCCATTAGGCAGTGCAGAAGGTTTTCCAGAGGCCTTATGAGATTTTATAAATTGTTTATCTTGACTTTTAACCCTTTGCTGCATTTCTGAAACCCGAGGCATAGGTTCCACTACCGGCACTGAATAATCAGAAAGTACCTGGGACCTTCGATGATGCACTGGATGGACGTCAGATACCTGTGAACGTGATCTGCTCTGAGAATGTGAGCTCTTATTTTGTTCTTGCTTTGGCTGAGCTTCAGGCGATCCTGTAAAAACAATAGATTTCAATGTCTTCACAGAACTTGTTGAAAAAAAATTCTAGGAAAACAATGTCCATATTCCGTATAACAATATTCATGGCTATTTATTTATTTTTCTTACATATCCACTGTGTGTAACCCCTCTTTATTTTACCTCAGATTATATGGCCTATCACTGAGGTGGGAGCCTGAGTCCTATGGGTTACTGTTTAATTCTTATAGTGTGTGGTACATGTTATGTGAGACTGTAGTGACTAGACACAACACAGTGGTAATGAATTATAATAAGCTGTATATACTCATTTAGCTATAATTTGTGGTGTTACATATCTCATATGAATCAGTACGGTGACTCTTAATCTCAGAATCACTCCATATACAGTATGCTTTAACAAACTATACTAACAGTGCGAACGCTGCACAAACAAATAATAACTTTTATCTCTGTCCGGCATCCCAATCATGGGGCTCTTGCCTGTAAATCCTGGTGTGCTAGCACAATCGTTGTAGCTCATAAACTGTGTGTGTGTTGCAGGCCTGGTGCTTCACAAAGATCAAACTGTGATGGCAATATAACTGCAGTTTATATCCTTTGTGGGTTAGCTCACTCAATACCTGGTGTAATTCCTGCACTGCTGAGCTCCCTAATCTCTCTCTGTAGTAGACTCTGTCTTCCTGCTTCCATCTGCACTGTCAAGTCCTGATCTCTGCTGGGTCCTGCTGCATGCACTGGTCCAGTGGAGCAACTCTCTCTCTGCAGTTCCCTCTCTCTTGGGGGTCCTGCATAGACTCTCTTGTGCAAGATGGGCCTGCACACCCTCACTCCCTCAGCTCCCTTTCCAACTGTCACAACTGTCATTCCACTGGCTAAGCACAGTCACATGGTCCAGAGGAATGTAATTCTTAAAGGGGCCATGTCCTGTGCTGATAGCAGACACAGGGGGTTACATGAGCAAATTACAATCTAATAATTTTTGGTTTGTGTGGCACGGGGATATTTGCCAAGGAGCACATGATTGAAGTTATTATTCAGGTCAGAAGTTACTGACCAGTTGTCCTCCCTCTGAAATATTAAGTCTATTATTCACAGATTAAATTTTAGGATGTGGAGTAAATGAGTACTTCAGTATTAGGGGGTACCTTTTTTTAAATTTAAATAAGAAAGAGATGTGACAAATTTAGAGAGGTGTGGAGAGTTTTTCAGAGTTGTTGAAGCTGTTGGGAGTTATTGGTGAGATTTAGAAAGTCAACATTATTTACAAGCATTTGAGTGAGACCCATAATGTTAATTTAACAATTGTTTTTCTTAATAACTAATATATGTATTTTATTTTGCTTTTGTGTTAGCTGTAAGAAGCTTAAAACAACAACTAAATGACAATTAGAATGGAGAGAACATACTGTACATGAGTTTTGAGCACTATTAAAAGTCAAATCAAAGGAAAGACATTACAAATTAGGAGAAACTGACTCTGTTATGTGTCGTCGCAAAATAACGTGTATTTGCCTTTTGATCATATGAATTTAAACCATGACAATAAGATACTTATTTATAGAATGTGCCTATTGGAAGGCACACATTACTATACTTAGGCTGTGTCCCCGCTGGCGCTGAGCATGCTGTGCTTGCCGCTTTTACTTACATATGTCTATATGTGGAAGTCCCCGCTCACGCGGTGCGCGTGGGCACGCACGCTCACCCAAGCTTGGCGCTTGAGTAAACAAACAAAATGTACTTTCAAGAGCGCTCAACTTGCCTGCAATGCCCCCACCCCCCACACGTGTTTGCAAAATAGGCAGGACACCCAGCGCTCATGCTTAGAAAGTTGGTGATGTCAGTGCCAGTGGGGCTGCAGCCTTATTCATAAAATAGTTTTTTTTAAATCATTATACCGTTGCCAATTTATTTAAACCTGTCTGATACATTTTTTTTTCTTTGTGCTTACCTGGACCAAATTTAGAAGTATAGTTTTCTATTCCAGCCAAGTCAAGATAATGGTTTCTCCTCTCTGTATTTTCATCTACACAGTAATGCTCACCACCTTCATTATATGACTGTTGATCATTGGTGGGGCTCCTTAAAAATACATTTTTATTCATTTTAATATAGTGCTGATTAGCAAACCAAATGTTTAATAGTAGAGTGTGAAAAAAAACACCAATGTTTTGGTATGGAAATATTTAGCTGTTCTTATGTATACTTTATACTTTGGAATACTACCCCAAGTATGCAAATAGGCTACACAACTTAATTTCAAATAAGAAATTGTGGGGTTCCTTTTTCCCTTCTCCCTGTTGGCTAAATAAACACAGTTCCTTTCCTTACATTTCATTTACAGAAAACAAATAAATAACTAGATTCACCAAAGCACACCAGCTGTTTTGTGCACAAAATGTTTTCATTAACAAATAAGCAGTATTGGTATGTTGGAATACAGTAGTTGAGATACTAACACTTTGAATTTGTCAATACTTGTTCAGGTAAAAAGATTATAGTTTAAAAAAATACATGTTAGTCAGTGGCTAACAACAATGATTGTTGTCGGTGGAGTTTAATCTCAGGCTTGCACAGTTCTGTACAGGAAGAGTGGGCTTACAACACAATTAACAAAAATTCTTGAAAATTAAGAGTCCATATGCTGCTTTTCCAATCTACTGGTAAATTAAATCTCAAAGTATTATAAACATTTCAACTGATGAGCCACTTGAGGAAACAGAATAGGCCATGCTTTAAGAACAAACCTACTGTATGAGTATTTTCCTCTGGATCAAAAAGTAAGTATGGATATAGGATAAAGTATCTGTTGTCTAAATTTAGCATAGGTTGAACTTGATGGACGTACGTCTTTTTTCAACCTCATCAACTATGTAACTATGATTTGAAGCATATATGATATAAAATCATAGTTGGCCCAATAAAACCTAGCACTCACTTGTATCATGTATCTTTCAATTTTTTACATGAGGAAGATTAAAAAGGAAGTGGGTGAGGACAAAGAGCAGAAATACAGCAAACATGGAAGCAATAAATATCATGGCTATGTTGACAGATAACATGATGTATGTATATCTTTATTTTTATTGCGCTATCCATGTACATAGCGCTTTACAACAGTAATACACGTAACAAAACAATAGGAGACAATGTGAAAAGGAGTCCCAGGCCCTGAAGAGCTTATAATCTAAGTGGTAAGTAGTGAGAACTTAGAGAGGCAGTAGGTGGGTGTTATGTTTATACCGTATGCAAGGGGTCATGGTAAATGCATATCAGATGTATAGTATTAACAATTGAATGAACACGTGACAAAGTCACAAGAACATTCACAGAAGTACATTTAGGGTGCACATCACAGTAGTAATTTTTAATTTTCTAAATAGATATAGTGAAAAAACACTGGGAACGTCTTGTGCCCCAACCTATGCTAACTTGTACCTGGGCTGGTGGGAAGCCACCATTGTCTTCACAGAAGAGAACGCGATATTTACTGAGTACATAGATTTATGGCTCAGATTTATCGACGATATTGTGCTGATTTGGAGTGGTCCCAAAGATATGTTGATTGATTTTATCAGGCGACTTAATATCAATACTCTAAATCTACATTTAACCTCTGAGTATAGCCAAACCAAGATCACATTCTTGGATCTGAATATAACTATAGATCCTTATCACAGAATTCAAACCACAGTGTTTAGAAAAGCTACCTCAACAAACAATTTGTTACTGGCCAAGAGTCAACATCCAGACTCTCTAATTCGAGGAATACCAACAGGGCAGTATTTGCGCTTACGATGCAATTGCTCAACCCTACAGGACTTTAAGTTACAATCACAAGATCTTAAAAGTAGGTTTCTGGATAGAGGGTATTCCTTGAAAAATTAACAAAGGGCATACAATAGGGCACTGCAATGTGATAGGGACACTCTACTTGTTCCTAATGTGAAAGCAAAAGATACTGTAATAAGATGCATTGGCACTTATAGCCAAAGATGGGATGATGTCAAACAGATATTCTCTAGACACTGGGATATATTAAAATCCGACAGCGATATAGCCTCTGTACTGAATGACACTCCTAGTATCACCAGTAGGAGGTCAAAAAATCTGAAGGACGACTTGGTACATAGTCATCATCAACATAAGACTCCAAAAACATGGCTACCTAATCCACCCAAAGGCTGCTTTCGATGCGGCAGCTGTAAGGCATGCCAATATCTGCTCACCACAAAAACCTTTGATAGTGATGACAAATCCAAGCAATTTGAAATAAGACACTTTGTGAATTGTAAAAGCTTTAATGTCATTTACCTTATCAATTGTGAGTTTGGCTACAGATATGTAGGCAAAACAATACGCGAGCTGCGTAGACGCGTGTTAGAACACATAAACTCTGTTCTAAATAAAGCTGACACACCAGTTGCACGCCATATTAATTCAAGACATAATGGTGACCCAGGCTGCCTTCAGTTTATAGGGATTGATCGTATAAGGAATACTATAAGAGGAAGTGACATTGATCGCAGACTTCTGCAAAGAGAAGCTGAATGGATATATCGCTTAAAAACCCTATATCCATTGGGCCTAAATGAGGGCTTTACATTCACCCCTTTTATTTAATCATTCTGTCTATCCCTTGGGATTTGCTGTTTATGCACTGTGCCATGAATATATTCATATTATATCCAAGGTGCACATGGTTGGATTCCTTTCCCCCTCTGTATATATTGTAAATATTAGCTGTGCACTTTACTCCCAATGATGGGTCCATGAGTGTTTGTAAATAAGATATCTATAGGAGTTGCCCTGCTCTCCCTTGCGGTGAACCACTTGCTCGCCAATGAGTATCCAGTTGCAGCATTATACTGTCAATCAATAGCAGTGCGGTTTGCTATTATTGTTTCATTAATTTACACATTGTTGAAAACATATTAGATTTACTCAAATACCAATATTGTCCAGTAGGTATAGTGTGACATCAATCGGGAATCTACAGACTTGCACCGCGATCAACATATGCCTAGTATATCACTTATTGGCAGTTAAAGGTTAATTATACCAATCATTGTATCTGTTTATTGCTATTTAAGTGAGGCAGGTCTGTAGTCCCGTCATCCACCTGCCCCTGACGAAGCTCCGCCTGGAGAGAAACGCGTGGGCGTGGGCATTGTGGCGTGGTGACGTCACATCACGTTGAGCAGCTGATCCCAAACAACCGGTCTACAGCGGGAGCGCCTTAGCAGTGCTGTGTACCGTTATGGAGTAGAGGATAGCGGCTATTCAGCTAAGTATCACGCATTGATTCTTGATACTTCATCTCATGTTGGGTTGACAGTTATATATTTTTCCTTACATTGTCTGACACTAGTTACAGGGACTCCCAGTACATGTTGACAGCGATGTTGGAGCTGTGTTACTTGACAGCAAGTAGCGTTCATATGATAGCTTAGTCAATGAGAGAATCCCCTTACTAACTGTGCAACCCGACTCTTTGGAATAATTTTTGCTCCTACGGACTGCAAATTTGCAGTAGTACACAGCCCACTAAGTTTATGATTAACAGCGACACATACTATATGTGTGTTGACGCTCCTTCACATTTTGTATTTGTGACTTTGCATTGATTGGCAGGTTTTGGACTTGATGTATGCACATCTACTGCACCGACACAATTTATTCGAGCAAATACCCAGTATGTACCTGGCAGATACCTGGAATGCGCCGCTCCTCACCTCTGACAAGCCCCGTTGCGTTTGCCTTCCCAGCCTGGGTTCATGCCTGGCTGACGGGCGGCTGATCTGTTAAATGATAATGATTAGGATTTAATAGGTTGCAATGCTTCGCGTGTCTACCAGATGGCATAAATTCATGAATTGTAATTCAGTATATATATATATACTGTGCAGTATTGCAGCCAGCGGGAATAAAATGCTTCAATCCCTGCCTGGAAAATACCTCAATGCACTCGGGCAGAAAACAGTCACAAACCTCAATACACCCTGGTATACCCGAATTCGTGGGACTAGCCGAGCTCGAATAAAGTGTGTCGCCAGTGTAGCAGGAGGTTGACTTAGTGATTAGCACATTATAGTCTCAGTGCCTGGCAATCTTTGTGCAGTCACCTTTCAATAGTGTTGTTGTTTTGGGATCAGTAATATCAGCTCAACGTGTTTTAACAATATTTTATTTTATTTTCACTTTTTCAGTATATCTATTTAGAAAATTAAAAATTACTACTGTGATGTGCACCCTAAATGTACTTCTGTGAATGTTCTTGTGACTTTGTCACGTGTTCATTCAATTGTTAATACGATTAACTTCTGTACATAGGTAGCACTCATTTTGTGTTATTATTTAACACTTGAGAATTACAATCATTTAAAATTGTCTAATTATGAGTGAGCGGTGTGAAATGCCCTGTGTTGTGTCAGATGTATAGTATTAGCCCAGGGAGTTACCCAATTGCTTCATTATAGAGGTTTGTTTCAAGATGGGCCTTAAAGGGGGAGCGAGAGGGTGCTTGTCAGATATTGGGGCGGGAGGGTATTCCAAAGGTGTGGGGTAGTGAGAGAGGCTTCAGGTGGGTAAGGGCTTTAAAAAAAAGAAAAGGAAAACAGAAGATATCCTTGAGCAGAACACAAGAGATGAGCATGTGTCACGCCTCCAATCGTTTTCCCCCTTCAATGTGACAGTATTATAAAGATTGACAAAATACAGTAATTTGTTTTCTTTTTAGGCAACTTAATCATGTCCTATACCTGACATGAGAAGACAATCTTTTCTCCGCAGTTCTCATTCCTTCAGGGTGCTCAGTTCGGGTACCGTCACGATCTGAAATAAACATACCGATTGTTTCAGCCGAAATAAAAAAATAGAAAGGGCATGTACTGTAACTTTTTCTAATAGCTTTCCTATACAGATAAAACTTGTCTTAGGTTAGCATTGAAAATAATGGCAGCTATTTATTGATATTTTTTCCTCTAATATAAACATGTTATGTTTGTTGCTTTCTTAAAAAAAAGCGTCACACTATTTTACCATTTTTATCACCACCCTGGATTGGACACTGTTTATGAAAACAATTTCCAGTGATTGCAGAGAAACAACCTTCAAGAAACAAAATCAGTGACATTTTAGGGATCTGGATTAAAACTATTGGCATTTAATGGAAGTACTGATTTAAAAAAAAATGTTGGGGGCGCGCGCGTGTGACGTCGGCGTGGATGCAAGTGTTCTAGGGGAGCTCTGTGCACTCCGCCACCAGAAAAAGATATAAACCCCTGATCTGTGATTTTTTGGGGGCATGGACCATAGCATCGTCCGGGGGAGTCCGTGGGGATGCCCCCTGAGAAGGATCAGATGCCGGGGACCCCAGCTCTGGCCCGATAAAGACGCGACCAGTCATCGGCAGCAGACAAAAAGGTAAACAAAGATGGCACCGAGGTGAATGCACGGGAGCGCGCGGTATCGAGCTCTGACAAGGGAGGGGAGAGGCAAGCTGCGGGAATGGAGGGGGACACCTAAAAAGAAGGGCAACACTGAGAGACTCAACAGAAAGTCATCACAGAAGAGGAACCAGAGGTGAGAGCTATGACAGAGGGAAAAAAGCGAGGCGCGAGTGTGACATCACTGCGGTGGAGCTCCGTACAATCCGTCGATATAATTGATTATAAAACTCGACCGAGGCTCCGATCAATCCAGCGAGACGCTGCGTTGACTGAGGGAATTTGCAGGGATGGCTTCAAAGAAGACGCCGAAGCCGAGAACGCCCAATCTCTCCCGCTATAGCCACGGACAGTCGGTGGCAGCGGAGAGAAGATGGATTAAAGATGGCGCCGCTGAGCGCACGGGAGTGCGTGGCCATATCAACATCCAGGGAAGGTGAGGCAGGCTGCAAGAGCTGAAGGTGACCTTTCTGACAGAAAAGCCACCCTGAGAAACTCAGCAGAGAGGGCTGCAGCAGGAGAAGAGGCAGTGGGGAGACCCAGTCCAGATAGTGAGCTGAGTACGGTCGAGGAAGACACAGTATTTAGCAAGCAAGACCTCCGGACCATGCTGAAAGAAATGCAAGCAAGCTTTCAGTCAACGCTTTAAGAAATGCAAGCGGACTTTCAGTCAGCGCTGGATAGAGCAGTAAAAGAATTTAAAGCAGAAGTTTCCATACTGGCTAAAAGAACTGCGGAGCTTGAAGATAAATTGGACACTTCGTTACAAAACCAGGTAAATAGTGACAACGAGGTCCTGCGTCTCAATGAAGAGATAAGAGCTATGAGGAATGGTATCGACAATCTAGAGAAAAGTGAGCGGAGGCAGAATTTATAAATCCGCCATGTCCCTGAGTCGGAGAAGCCCTCCAGCCATACCTTAAGAGACTGTTCACGTCAATTGACCCACAGTTGCAAGATGACGATATTCTGATGGGCAGAGCTCACAGAGCCCTAGGACCGAGATTCGAAGATCCAAAAAGAAGTAGGGATGTAGTCATAAGACTCCACCAATATGCAACCAAGGAAAGGATTATAAAAGGCTGCAGAAACAGCAGCTCAGTTAAATTTGAAAACGGCTCCATCCAGATTTTCCAGGATCTTTCCAAGATAACAATTGAGAGGAGGAGAGGACTGCGTCCAGTGATGGCAGTGCTCCAGGAAAAGGGTTCTAATACCGATGGGGCTTTCCGTTCCGTTTGGTGGTAAACCACAGAGGCAGACAGGTTTCCTTCCGCTATCCTAAGGAATCATCGTCTTTCCTAGCGGCACTGGATATGACACCCAGCGAAGGTATGAATCAGTACCGAAATCCCAGAGAAGATAACACGGAGGATGATCAGTCGGAAGAAGGTGCGGTTGCCCGGAGATAAAAGATTCAAGACTGACAATGGCTTTGAGGATCTCCCGGCGAGTTTGAGGTCATCTCCTTGACCAGCGGCTCAGCAACCAATGGAAGGAAAGATACCCCTACAACTATGCAACTACATTTGGCTCCTTTTTTCTTTCTGATTTCCTCCGAGTCCCCCCCTATACTTTTTCCAGTCTATTACAGGGACTTTAATCCACGGTTTGGAGTTGGCGGCCTGCTTTTCGGGTACCGGTTTGCTAAAGCTGATCGATGGCCGAAATCGGTGAATACATAGAATGAGAGTCCCGGCAATGAGTGAGGATTTAGAAGAGCTGTTTTTTTTTGCTTGGTTATAGATATAAAGGACACTAAGCCTTAACGAGAAACCAAGAGCAAATTACTACACAAAAATTAATGCTAAAAAACATTGAACATTTAAAGATAAAATGTGAACCCAGGACTCTCCTTTTTTTAAATATACACAGTGGTGTGGAAAAGAAATAACACCCTCTTTAAATTCTATGGTTTTACATATCAGGATATAATAACAATCATCTGTTCTTTAGCAGGTCTTAAAATTAGGTAAATACAACCTCAGATGAACAACAACACATGACATATTACACCGTGTCATGATTTATTTAACAAAAATAAAGCCAAAATGGAGAAGCCATGTGTGAAAAACTAAGTACACTTTATAATTCAATAGCTTGTAGAACCACCTTTAGCAGCAATAACTTGAAGTAATTGTTTTCTGTATGACTTTATCGGTTTCTCACATCGTTGTGGAGGAATTTTGGCCCACTCTTCTTTACAACATTGCTCCAGTTCATTGAGGTTTGTGGGCATTTGTTTATGCACAGCTCTCTTAAGGTCCAGGCACAGCATTTCAATTGGGTTGAGGTCTGGACTTTGACTGGGCCATTGCAACACCTTGATTCTTTTCTTTTTCAACCATTCTGTTGTAGATTTGCTGGTGTGCTTGGGATCATTGTTCTGTTGCATGACCCAATTTCGGCCAAGCTTTAGCTGTCGGACAGATGGCCTCACATTTGACTCAAGAATACTTTGGTATACAGAGGAGTTCATGGTCGACTCAATGACTGCAAGGATCCCAGGTTCTGTGGCTGCAAAACATGCCCAAATCATCACCCCTCCACCAATGTGCTTGACAGTTGGTATGAGGTGTTTGTGCCGATATGCTGTGTTTGGTTTATGCCAAACATGGCGCTGTGCATTATGGCTAAACATCTCCACTTTGGTCTCGTCTGTCCAAAGGACATTGTTCCAGAAGTTTTGTGGTTTGTTCAGATGCAACTTTGCAAACCTAAATATGCTTGGACGTCCACTCCTGGGAAGATTGGCAATTGTCTTGAATGTTTTCCACTTTTGAATAATCTTTCTCACTGTAGAATGATGAACTTTAATTTGTTTGGAAATTACCTTATAACCCTTCTCAGATTGCTGGGCAGCAACAATTGCTTCTCTAAGATCATTGCTGATGTCTTTCCTCCTTGGCATTGTGTTAACACACACCTGAATGCTCCAGACCAGCAAACTGCTAAAACTTCGGCTTTTAGAGAGGTGGTCACACTTGCTGATGATCAATTAATCAAGGGCATTTGATTAGCAGCACCTGTCTGCTACTTAGCATCTTAATTCCCATGTAAGCAGTAAGGGTGTACGTAGTATTTCACACATAGCTTCTCCATTTTGGCTTTATTTTTGTTAAATAAATCATGACACAGTGTAATATGTCATGTGTTGTTGTTTATCTGAGGTTGTATTTACCTAATTTTTAGACCTGCTAAGGAACAGATGATTGTTATTATGTCCTTGTAACAGGGTCTTATCCCTGTTAACAGGCTTGCCTCTAATCCTGCATTGTGCTGGTTAATTCCACACCTGCAATCAACCACTCCACCTGCCTAATCACAGCTCTGTGAAAAAGCCCGTTTCCCAGAAACAGGGAGGAGATTTCCTCAGTACACAAGGGTGCTGACAAGAGGAAAGAGGTCTTGAGCAGAAAGGCTCTGCAGATCAAGACACCCAAAGACCTATATTCCTGGACACAGGGGACCCAGGAAACTACCAGAGACTGACACCTGCTTTAAGGTATCTCTTGATACTTTGGGGAAAAGGGTGGTAATGGGATTATCCCTCCAGCCCTGGAGAAAGGGACTGGGGAAGTAAGTTAGCCCTTAAACAGGGAAAGACGTTTGTTATTTTCATATGTTTTGCTGTGTTAAAAGGGACAGGTGGAATAAAGCCTTATTTTAATTTCACCTTAAAAACGGTCTCCATTGCATACCTCTGCACACATCTCTTACATATGGTGTCAGAAGTTGGGATGAGAGGTGGCCCTTGAAGTTCAAGGGGGCCCCGGAGACTGCCTGTGAAAATGTTTGTGCTTTTGCCTGCATACAGTTCCTGCAAACAGCCTGAGTAACAAAGCAAAGAATCACATGCAGCAGATACCAGAATTAAAGGGATACACATCCAGGCAGGAAATCTACACTGCACTGAAGAAAGCCACAGATGGACTCTTTTCCACAATCCCAAGAGGAGAGAGAGAGAGACTGCTGAAGCAGCTAAACCTTACTTGCCTATCACAATAATGTGTAATATGGTTGTTGAAAAAGGGGCTTTGCCTTCCAGCCGTAGTCAGGGTTCAAGAAGTGAGTTAGCGCTCCAGAGGAGCTAGGCTTTGTTTATTGTTTTCTTAAAAAAAAAAAAAATTGCGCTGAAGCAGTGAATACAGACAGTGACCCACGAGCGGTACTGATTCTGGAAGTAAAGGCTGCCACACCGCATAGGACTACCAGCTGTGAATGGAGTATATGCAGAAAAGTGTGAAAATTGATGCAAGACTGTGCTGAAGCAGGGAAACTTTTACAGACGGTGACCGACGCAAGGTACTGATTCTGGGAATTTAAAATGGCCGCCCAGCTGAAGTCAAATACAGACTCTGCAAAAATGGGGATGAAAATGTGTTCCTGGTGTAAAGAACCCCACCACACGGAGCAGTGTCCCTTCAGGCCTTATTCAAACGATGAGTGAATGCATGCACAGTATTGCTAATATTGTAAAACTTACCCAAGGGAAGAAAAAGTCTACAGAGATGCCTGTGAGAGCTGCGACCTCTACAAGCAAAATAGGCCCACCTGTAGGACTACCACAATTTGGGGTTCTAGCAAATACAGTGATAACAGTTGCAATAGCGCCTCCTGAGGTCTGGAAGAAAAATGCACCTGGTCACCCCAAAATGGAGGACAAGATGCGGCGTTCCTGTAATGAACCCTACCCCATGGAAGAGTGGCCCTTCCGGTCCGATAAGGAGGAAGACATCTCTTACGGGGGATCCGAACCAAATCACACCCACAGAACACCCCAAGAATGGTGGCGGTGCCTGAACTCGGTATAAACCGAAAAGACCGCTCTCTATGATGACGAATGTGATCGGCAGGAGGAAGAGTGGGAACAGCAGATCGCTGAATATTTACGCCACATAACGCAACTGCAAGGAAAACATGGCGGATACAGTGAAGCTGCTGAAATTTCAAATAAAGACGAAGACCCCAGTGTCCCTGGTGGGACGGAGTCGTCAAAAACAAAAAGGCGGAAAAAGAAAAAGAAAAAAGGTTCTTCACTTACAGTGGAAGGAACAGACACATCTGCAGATCCCACGGAGGAAAAGGGGGTCCGAGATGCCCTGCAGCCTACAGAAAATGGAGAATTCGTCCCGCGGATGACTGAATATCCAAAGGGCCCAAGGCAGAAGTCGTGTATCCCAAAGAAGTGTCTGTCCGGTGCTAATAGTGAGAAACAATCAACCAACCATACCAGGGAAGCGGAGCCGGAACCAATGAGTGATGCTCCCTTGACCAGCCCTGAAAATACCCTGAAAATTGCCAGGCGTGACTGTGATCTGCTCCGGGAACAATTGAAACTGGAGAGGGAAGATAATGCTGAGCTACAGAAGACTGTTCTCGCAATGTACTCTGAATCTGGGACCGACTTGGAGGATCTAAGGACAGATCTAGATACACCAAACGCTTCTATTACCGCCATGGATGAAAAACAGAGCAAATCTGATAGAATTATTGCTAATCTGAAGCAGAAATATGAGGAGGCACTGAAAGAGATTACAGTCTTTCAGCAAGAGGTTCACAAGTGCCATAGAGAGGTGGAAGTCTCTCAGAATGAGGTTCACACTCTCCTCATAGAACTGAATGCCTCACACCACGAGATCAGCAGCTGCTGCACAAAACTGGAAGTCTCCAAAAAGGAACTTCACAGTCTCGCGGAGGAGCTGGACAATTAAAAAAAACTATTGTCAATCTTAATATAGATCTCAAAGTCTCTCAGAAGGAGCTTCAGACCCTCAAACTAGAGATGGAAGTCTCACGCCAGGAGACAGTCAGTCTCCAAGCAGAGGTGCGGGCTACAAGGAGGCCCTGAATATTACAGAGACTGGAAAAAGAGAAAATATAAGACTAGAAAAAGAAAATTCTGAGTTGACAGACCACGTCAATAGAAAGAATGAAAAGCTCCATGAGCTGGAAAAAATAAAGAAACTACTGGAAGGTGAAAAAGTTGAAGCAGAGCACCGACTGCAGAACCAACTACAAGGTCTGCATACACATCTCCAGAATGCAGAGGAGAAGCAGCGAACTCTGGAGGAAGAAAATTTGCAGGCTGCTAAAGAGGTACAAGCGCTGCAGGAACGTCTGAATACCCAGTGTGTCCCCACAGAGCAGTTTGAGGAGCTAAAGGCCACGCTGCATGTCACTAGAGCATCGTTAGAGGCGGACCTTCGATACCAGGTGACTTTGTATGAGAGGGAGCGGGAGAAGGCCCAGAAACTGGAGCAAGAGCTGGAGAGACAGAGAGTCTGTTCCATCCCCTTGAGTCAGTACACCAAGGAGAAAACAGGCGCAGCGGCAACCTTGACGACAAAAATTACAGAGCTCCAGAATATGAAGGAGACACTGATACAAACTCAGAGAAAGCAAAGTGCGCAGATAAATTCCCTGAGAAGAGACTTGCAAGACGCACTCAAAAAACAGGGATCTCTCGCGGATGAGATTACAGTACTACAAAGACAAGTATTGACCCTGACCAAGCGTCAGTATCCTACAGCCACAAAAACCCAAAGGAAAAAGGGTACAGTGAGAGCTGGGAACACCGCTCATCTGAAAAACAAGGTTGCAAAGTCTGAACCACCTAAACAAGCACTAGCCACCCAACAGGCAACAAAAAAAGCTATACGTGCAGAATCAAAACCCGAAGAATCCTTAGCGGATGAAGCTGAGAAGATGGAACATTCTCTGGAAGTGGAGGTGGAATTGCAACTCAATCCAAAAGAAGCTGAACTGGCAACACCATG